>NW_028189755.1:0-12689 GCF_048542155.1 Nylanderia fulva | reverse complement strand
AGCAACAAGGGGAAAGGGACGACGCGGACGACGACGAGAAACCGACGAGGTGATTTAAAAATGGTGGAGGGGGTTAAGGAATAACGAGGGGGAAAAAAAAATAAAGGGTGCATGCACGTTGCACACACGGAAAGGCGGAAAAAGGAAAGATCCAGGGGGAGCATATCTCTTTTCTCTCTTTCATTTTTTTTAAATCTCTTTCCCCCTCGCTCGTTTTCCTCGCGGATACCCCGGCGAGAGATTGCCGATATTAGGGGCAGGGTCAGGATCGTGATTTTAATAATTGGGGGTTTTTCTGGGCCCCGGGAAATGATTAGTAACCCGGGCCGGGCCCGCCAGACTCTTCGGGGGACTCCTCTTTTTCGTTGCTCTTACCCGCATCCCGGGGGGAAAAGAATACGCGCGCGCGCCTTTTTGATCCCCCGAGGATGTTTTTGATGAGAAAAAACAGCCTATCTTCACGATGGAGTCATTTTTGGTTGGACTCTCGCAAAAAAACAGGCCGCGGATGACAAAACCCTCGCTCATTTATTTTTGCGTACGGAATGAAATTAACAAAGATTCCCTTCAAGAATTTCCCTCGGCGTATATCCGCGTTTCGGAATACCGAAGAATCTGGAGAGATTCATCAATTTATCAGCTGCCGCGCGCGAGCGCGCGCGCAGTCGATCGATCGATCGATCGATCGATCGATCGAGCGTTCGACAGTTACTCTGCCTCGATCGCAGATAATCGTATACATTCGCAACCGCGCACGAGGATCTCCGCCAGTTATGAAATCCTCGAAGACAGCCAGCCGATAATCCTCTGCTCCGGTCGCGATCGCGTGAGTGTGTATATATATATATATATATGTGTGTGTGTGTGTGTGTGTGTGTGTGTGTGTGTGTGTGTATAAGTGTGCACGGCGCGGATTTCACTTATCTCTCTCTCCCGGCGTCGAAGTTCCGCGGCCCGACGATGGGGCCATTATGGCCGCATTAACTGAAATTAGACATTGTTTCCCTTGCCGGGATGGAGCAACAATGGGAAGACGACGCGGACGACGACGAGCAACGACGAGGTGAGTCAAAATGGTGGAGGAGGTTAAGGAATAACGAGAGGGAAAAAAATAAAGAGGTGCATGCACGTTGCACACACGGAAAGGCGGAAGAAGGAAAGATCCAGGGGGAGCATATCTCTCTCTCTCTCTTCATCTTTATTTATCTCGTTCTCCCTCGCTCTGTCTTCACTCGCGGTATACGCCGGCGAGAGATTGCCGATATTACGGCAGGGTCAGGATCGTGACTTTAATCAATTAGCGAGGTTTCTCGGACCCGGGAAATGATTAGTAATCCGGCCGGCAGCCAGACTCTCTCGGAGACTCCTCTCTTTCGTTGCTCTTATCCGCATCCAGGGGGGATAAGAATACGCGCGCGCGCCGTTTTGTTCAGCCGAGGATGTAATTGATGAGAGAAAGTCAGCCTATCTTCACGATGGAGCTCATTACTTGTTGGACTCTCGCGAAAAACAGGCCGCGAGATGTACAGAACATCTGCTCATTTATTTTTGATATCAAGAGACACGGTAGTGTCTCGCGACCAGTTAAGGGCGTAGCCGAGACACCGTGTATCTTAACGCGAGTCGGACATTTGAGTCTATTATAAATTTCGAATCCTCAATAACGGCTGAAGCAATCGAGTTTATACTAGACTTAATCGATAGATTGAGTTCGAATTATATAATAAAAGTGTCTTTATTTCTGCTCTACGTGATTTGTAAGCAGAGATATATAAATGCAAAGTCGAAATATGAAAAATTTCTTATAAGAAACGTCTCCGTCATCAACGACCACGCAAACATAGTAGTATCGTGCTACACGTATTCACACGTATACAACACATGCGCACACATATATCACACGTACACAACATATGAATAGATGCATGTATTGGAAATGTCCATCTCGCACGTTTTACAACAGACGGCGATAGTATGTCGCTCCATGATCCATGATGTTAGGTATATATGTGTCAGATCAGATGTCAGATTTGATGACATGTAACCTCTTTGCATGTAACATGTATGTAGGTTACATTCCCTACAATGTCATGTTACATATTAGTTGTAATTATATAGAATCCACGCGTATGGAAGAAATGGATATTCTACTAATCGACTCAAATTTTTGCCAAGATGTATATAAGCAATTAAAGCAAATGCAAAAGCTAAACGATAATGCTCTCGATTTTAATTCTATATTAAATAGATTAGAACTCGCGACAGTAGATATGTATAATAAACTTTATTCACTAAGTAATATCATCAGACAAGTCCAATTACATCAAGAGCCTTCTGCTGACATTAATTCAGTGGTATCTTTTTTTATTGAACAATTATATTATTCAATTTATTATATTATATTCTTTAGTCTTGCTGCGTTTGCATGATTCTGCAATACATCATTAACTAATAGGAACTACATCTGTTTAATAACTAATATTTTTTCAGCGTGATCAGGTCACGTCATGCATTGCAAATAATCAACGATTGTTGAAAGAATATAATTTGTCTGCTGAGAAATTTGATCATATTTGCTTGATTGCTACAAAATATAAATACGCGGGAAAACTTTCAGGTTTTACTAGTAAATATGTATACACTCTGCTATCACCGAACCATGCTAGCATATATGTGGCAAATTTTTGGCTGCACTTAGAAATGAATTTCAGTAGGCCAACGAAAATCAGCATCAATTGTAAAGGAGTGAGAATTGAAAATTAATTATATTAAAATGACCACGATTGTAATTGACTTAATAATAACGAATATTTAATTACAACAGAATGTGACAAGATTATTAAATTAATCTCTATGATATTTTAAGGGAAACAGGACGTACAATATACAACTTTGTTTAATAAATATATATATTCTCTTAAGACGGAAAAGTATAGAATGTTGTAACAAACGTTTTTGAATAATTATGTATAATACATAATACATATCATTATACAAAATTTTTGCGTATTCCTTTATTCACTATAATATAGTTTCTATTGTTGAAAAAAGGTATTATTCAGGCTTATGTGTCGAGTTTTGAGAAAAGAGCTGTTACAAACAAAATTTGTGATCACTTTAATATTTATGACAAATAGCAATACACATACATGCACACAAGTTCACATTTAATTTTTTTACGATTTACTATTCAACGTTATGTTCGTCTTTTTACATTGCAAAATTTTAATTCATAAAAGGGATGATTAAATTAAAAGTCAATATAATAACAAAAATGATTATAAATATAAATTTAACGTATAAGACGGGCAACAAGAGCCAAATCGCGGATGACAATGCGTTATCCTAACGAAACTAAATAATTTTTCGTTAGAATTAAAATACCGGTGCACAAGGCACCAAATTTTTACTTGGACACGGCCAAGATTTTAAATATGAAATAATCTCATATTTTGAGATTTAATTTCAATACCCCTTTAACCCCCCTACGGAAAATAAATAAATGAATGCAAGAGAAAAATATAGATCCGAAAATCGCTGAATCGGGAATCGAACCCGAGACCTTTCGCTTGCCGGGCGACTGCTCTTCCAACTGGAAAGGATTCTACATGGGTTTGCAATAGGATAGGATTCTACATGGGTTTGCAATAAATAATTTTTGTTAATGGCGTGCCCTTAACTGGTCGCCTTTTTTTACCTTTTTTTAAAGGTGAGTTTTTAGAGATTATGAAGTTTGACACGAATTATGAATGGTTTCTATATAAAAAAGGTAATGAAATTTCTACTTTAAATAGAAAAAAATATTCTTCATCTTATAGGTACACTATATGAGAATAATTTACAACTTATTCAACAAATGAAGTGTAAACGGTAATCATTCATTTCTTTTTACTCGAAGTTCAACTTAAGGGGGCGCCTGCTTTAGAAAGCTAAATAATGTGTTTTTTTTTAAGATATTTATTATTAAATACAAATTTTTTTTAGTTTTAAAAATATGATCTGTAGAACTCCATAAAAATCTTCTCCGCCAAAATTGCAAATTTGCGAGCACTCTCATATCTCCAAATCTCGTGCGAAATTAAAAAATTAAATACTTTAGAGAAGATACCTTAAAGGCGACTTTCACAGTCCATAATTTTAACTAAAAAAATTTTTTTATACTTGTAAATCTGTAAATATATTTGCCTAAAAATTTCGGAATGTAAAGTTTTTCCAAAAAAGTTATTTTTGGTTCTCTAAAGCAGATGCACCACTCAAGTGTCATCTGAAAAATAAATTTCAATTTTATAATTTGCGAATATCTTTATATTCACAGATTATAATTCAAAGACTATTTGTTGCTTTTTCTCCGCCAACAAAAATACCATTTTTGTTATTCGAGAAGCCATAAATAAATAAGCGGACGTTTGTTGTTTGTAGAGAATGCATAAAAATTCTCTTATATAAAAATCCAAGAGAGTAGAGAGCCGCGATTCAAAATACCGTTAGAGTCAGATAAACTTTAATACGCAACTCGCCGGATTCTTGTTTCGCTTCGCAATCGATAGCGACGAATCGATCGGTCGCGTATCTCGCGAAAAGGTTGCGGAAAGTTTACGACACGTGGAAATGTGGACGACTTTGACAGGATTACAGTGATTAATCGTTCTACTTCAGTTGACTACTTCCATTTTCTAGGTCGTCTCTTTTACGTATGATCTATTACTCTCTACTTCTTTTTTCCTCTTCCGAGAGAACCATACATGTCTGATCCAACAATCTTTAATGTTAGAAGGGGACTGTTAAAAAGGGATGTCCGCTTCGATTTGTTTTCGCGGAAGAAAGAAGCTTCATATATATGTGTGATGTGAGAATTCTCTTCTTATACGTTTCTAAGTTAATCTGATTATGATCTAACAAGTAGTGCTTCAATTTGTTGAAATAAATATAACATATATATGCAAATTGAAAATATTTTAGAGGGAAAAGACAAGTAAATATAATATAATATTTAAATAGATATGATAAAAAATTTCCAAACGTTTTCATACAAATAATTTTCTCATCTCAAAAAATTACCTTTGCAAGATTGAAATACAATCGACTCGACACACGACTAAATACAATACATGAAACTAGGCTATTAAATAAAAAGAAATCTTTTCCGTTTAAATCTCCCGTCACATCTATCAAAGGGAAATTGACAGAGAGTTGTCCAACTCGACGAGCAATGAAGATTTTGTTAGCACTATGATTCGAGAACACTAGACGTCGCCTACTCCGAAAATTCTTCATCGATCGCACAAGCTTCCTGGCGCGCGGAGCGACCACGTTTCCCTATATTTACCCGTATAATCTCTTTCCGTGCATTAAAATACAAAGTAGGCGCATTACCATGACAAAACTGTCGGGTCAAGAGAGCCTGACACCGTCTGTGGGGGATTACGATCGGCGGCCGAGTCCGATATGCATATTCAGCGGTGCAAGGTCCACCTTGTGCGCGTAAACTCGCGCCTTTTGTTCATCCTCGGCCAATCCAAACGCGCCACGGTTTTTCCACTCGATCGTCAACACGTCTATTCTTTTTTCTTTTCTTCTCGGAGATTCACGCGTGCACTGAATTATCGCTACTGAATATTCGACGAGGCGCATCCTCGGAAATTTGACATTGAATTTTCGCTCGTGCGCGACTCAATTCGCATTGTCATCGATTGCGCGTCAAGCTGTTACGAAACAGAAGCATTAGAATTGAGAAACTTTACTGCCACTCTCTAGAATCTTCGATTCATTTCGTCGAATCTAACCGAAAGGTTTAACAAATTAATGAGACTTAGATATTCATAAGGTAAAACATAGCAAAGGATTAATTAATTATATATATATATATATATATGCATTAACGAATAATATCGTGGATAAATTAGAAGTAGTTTAATTAATTAACAAATATTCAAAATTAATGTGATAACGAATATATAAATATCTCTTAAATTCTTGAAAATTCAGTGGATTCGTAGTATGCGAAAAAAGAAAAAATAATTTAAAAATGTGTATTAGATCAACGTATACATGATTAGGAACAAACGACTTTTGACTCGGAACAACAGCGGATCAATTCGAATGGTGACCTGAAGAACTCCTGGAGCATCGAGCTCACTGTGTTTCAATCAGAATGTGAAAGTTCAGCTGCAAAAGGCCTGCTATGTCAGTCGGCTTTATGCGCGGTTCTCGCGCAAACGTCTACGCTAGAAATAATCGACGTCATTATTCGCTTTCCTAGACTTCTGTTTATACCCATTTACATTTAAAACCATATCGATATATGCATTTTGATTGCGGCCGAGTCATTGTTTTGTTTGTTCAAGGCGGATATATTCGCGAATCATTGATCGATTTTCGGATACATTAATTTACTTACAAATGTAATTTATTGAAAAGGAAGTGAATTCATAGAAATATCAAACGCCTTCGCGATAATGTTATACTTTTAGCGCGAACATTTACCTATATCATAAAATTCTGATTTTTATTTATAAGCGAGAAATATATTATAGAAAATGCTTTTTTTGTATCGCGAGAATAATTAATATTACGTCTAGATATATACAACTTGCTTCAAGATAGTCACATCGAGGTCGTTTATCGTTACGCTCGATTAAATTTCCCTCAGTACAACGACAAATCTCGCAATTTGTATCAATTAACATCTTTATTCATACTTGAATATTTTTTTTTGCCAGAGGCAGTGGCACGTATAAATACTTAATTCTCCCCTTCGAGCTGTATTATTATTACGTTGGATGATAAATTAGTTGAAATTACCTATGCAAAAAATATTAGAAAAAAGCTGGAGCCTCTTTTCTACATACACAACATAATTATTTTCTTACGCTCTTACTTATTTTAAAATTAATTTAATATATTATATAATATAATATATTAAATTAATTTTAAAAAATATATAATACAATTTATCTAATATATTAATTTAAAAACTATATAATATACCATTTATTCAATATATTATAATTTAATACAATACATGGAGATTTAAAATTCGGATTAAATTCGAATTCTCAAGAAACAACTTAGACAGTCGTCGATGATCCTTAGACCGAACTCATCGAAGTTATATAGTTATAAAAAAATATATAATACAATTTATCTAATATATTAATTTAAAAACTATATAATATACAATTTATTCAATATATTATAACAAAATTAAACAATCATATATAGTAGGCCAACTAAACGAGCAAATAAATAAGATGTAAAAAATTTTTTTATTAATAGTTAAATCATTAAATTAACATTCCGTTACAGAATCGATATAAATTGTAAACGTTTCGACTGCACTACAGTCTTTATCAATACATAAAAATTAAATATTAAAATATAAAGTTAGATGTTAAAAATACAAAGTTAGTTAAATATTAAAATATAAAATTGAAACGATTCTTCGCTGTTGACCAATAGATATGCAAGGCGATTGGTCTGAGATGCCAAGTTATGCGACATTTGAGCATGCTACGGATATAATACGCGAATTAAATCAATGTCAGAAAAAATTAAAAAATCTTTCAACTTACATTATCGTTTTAACAAGTCCTTTTCCCCGATATTTCAAGTGTGTGTTGCGAAGTCTGAATACCAAATGTCAAAATAGAGAGCGTGATGTATTTATTTATTACCAATGTTTTTTCTAAATTATGATTCAGCAAATTTTTTAAGTATGTCAAAATAACTACTGTCTAACAATTCGGTGTCTGTATTTAAATTAATTCCATTTTTCTGTTCTTTAATGTGGATCATTTCAGATATTAGTCTTTTTTGGTAATTCTTTTCATGATCCATAATTTTAATATTGTCCCAGTCAAATGTATGTTGTTCGTTTAGAATGTGTTCCGTGATAACCGAATGTCTAGCAGAGTCTAATTTAATATTATTTTTATGTTCTTTAAGTCTCGTTCCTAACTGTCTTTTTGTCTGTCCGACATATGTGGCGTCACAATCGTTGCAATTCAATTTGTAAATAACGTTAGAATTCGTGGGGCAATTATTTTTGTCCTTTTGAACTCTTATGAAGTCATTTAATTTTTTAATGCAACGATATCCTACCACTACGTCAGGTCTTCTTATTGCTGAAGCAACTTTCTCAGATATTGATTCTATATATGGTATGACAAAATATTTAATGTTAGTATTAGTATTATTAGTATCTGTTATATTGTTATTATTAGGCTTGTTAAATTTCTTAGTTGAGAGATTTTTTAATCTGCGTTTTATTTCTGTGAAAATTAGATCAAGAGGATAACCGTTGGATAGCAAAATGTTAATAGCTTTCTCTATATTTTTTTTGTGAAATTGCGGATGTGATAGTAATAAAGCTCTATCTACCAAGTTATAAATTGTTCCTATTTTATGACAAGTCGGATGATTTGAAAAAAATGAAAGTAATCTACCTGAGAATGTCTTTTTGTGATACCAATCTAAATAAATTTTGTTATCTATTACTTTGATCATTATGTCTAAAAAGCTTATACAACGATTATCCTCCTTTTCCAATGTAAATTGTAGTCTATCGTTATAATTGTTGAATTCGTTCAAAACATATGTAATATTGTCAGCGGAAGTGCATAAAATAATGTCGTCTACATAACGGAAATAGAAAGTCATTTCGCAATTTAAATTACTAATTACTGATGTTTCCAAGTCCTGCATGACTATATCGGCAATGATCGGAGAAAGTGGGGAACCCATAGGAGTCCCATAAATTTGTTTGTAAGTTATGTTATTAAAAGTGAAAAATGTAGAAGTTAATATAAATTTTATCATACCTATGAATTCATTTTTGGGAATCTTTGTGTGTGACTCTATAAAATGCCATCTATTATTGATACCGTTTAATGCAAGATCTACGGAAACATTAGTAAATAATGAAACAACGTCCAATGAAGCTATTATGTCGGTATCTTGTATTGTTTTCCCTGATAGAATGTTGCATATATCAAAACTGTTATTTACAAAACTGTCCGCTCTAGGAAGGCTATCTTTTAAAATTTTATGAAAGAAAGAAGCAATATTATATAGAGAAGTATTTATTGAGGAAACTATTAATCTAAAAGGAATATTTTCCTTGTGGATCTTGGGGAGCCCATAAGCTTTAGGAAGAAGAGAGTCGCTTGAAAATAAATAATAATATTCTTTTTTGTTGATGAAGTCTTTTTTCAACCATTTTTTTAAACAAATATTGAGGTCTTTTTCTATTTTTGTTGATGGATTGTTTTTAACTATGGTATACGTAGAATCGTCTTCTAGGAGACTCTCAACTTTTTTTATATAAAATTCTTTTTCTAGTGCGACTGTAATGCTGCCTTTATCTGCTCTGGTAAATAAAATATTAGGATTTTGATTGCAGAATTTAATTGTGTCTTTATGCATGTAAAATAATTTTTCTTGTATGTCCGTTTTTTTGTCGTTATTGTTTAAAAATAATGAAAATTGTGGAATGGCAGCATTACGAATCGAAGTAAGATTTCTGATCCCGTTAGAATTGCTTTCTATATCTTTGATGAATTCGTGTATAGCTACTTTTTTATTTAATTTAACTGGGAGACTAAATTCACCTCCCAATTGTAATAGATTGGTTACATTGGGGGGAATTTTTTTATCAGTTAAATTAATAAACCATTTCTGTCAATCTCAATCCTAATATTTTATTTACCAGAGCAGATAAAGGCAGCATTACAGTCGCACTAGAAAAAGAATTTTATATAAAAAAAGTTGAGAGTCTCCTAGAAGACGATTCTACGTATACCATAGTTAAAAACAATCCATCAACAAAAATAGAAAAAGACCTCAATATTTGTTTAAAAAAATGGTTGAAAAAAGACTTCATCAACAAAAAAGAATATTATTATTTATTTTCAAGCGACTCTCTTCTTCCTAAAGCTTATGGGCTCCCCAAGATCCACAAGGAAAATATTCCTTTTAGATTAATAGTTTCCTCAATAAATACTTCTCTATATAATATTGCTTCTTTCTTTCATAAAATTTTAAAAGATAGCCTTCCTAGAGCGGACAGTTTTGTAAATAACAGTTTTGATATATGCAACATTCTATCAGGGAAAACAATACAAGATACCGACATAATAGCTTCATTGGACGTTGTTTCATTATTTACTAATGTTTCCGTAGATCTTGCATTAAACGGTATCAATAATAGATGGCATTTTATAGAGTCACACACAAAGATTCCCAAAAATGAATTCATAGGTATGATAAAATTTATATTAACTTCTACATTTTTCACTTTTAATAACATAACTTACAAACAAATTTATGGGACTCCTATGGGTTCCCCACTTTCTCCGATCATTGCCGATATAGTCATGCAGGACTTGGAAACATCAGTAATTAGTAATTTAAATTGCGAAATGACTTTCTATTTCCGTTATGTAGACGACATTATTTTATGCACTTCCGCTGACAATATTACATATGTTTTGAACGAATTCAACAATTATAACGATAGACTACAATTTACATTGGAAAAGGAGGATAATCGTTGTATAAGCTTTTTAGACATAATGATCAAAGTAATAGATAACAAAATTTATTTAGATTGGTATCACAAAAAGACATTCTCAGGTAGATTACTTTCATTTTTTTCAAATCATCCGACTTGTCATAAAATAGGAACAATTTATAACTTGGTAGATAGAGCTTTATTACTATCACATCCGCAATTTCACAAAAAAAATATAGAGAAAGCTATTAACATTTTGCTATCCAACGGTTATCCTCTTGATCTAATTTTCACAGAAATAAAACGCAGATTAAAAAATCTCTCAACTAAGAAATTTAACAAGCCTAATAATAACAATATAACAGATACTAATAATACTAATACTAACATTAAATATTTTGTCATACCATATATAGAATCAATATCTGAGAAAGTTGCTTCAGCAATAAGAAGACCTGACGTAGTGGTAGGATATCGTTGCATTAAAAAATTAAATGACTTCATAAGAGTTCAAAAGGACAAAAATAATTGCCCCACGAATTCTAACGTTATTTACAAATTGAATTGCAACGATTGTGACGCCACATATGTCGGACAGACAAAAAGACAGTTAGGAACGAGACTTAAAGAACATAAAAATAATATTAAATTAGACTCTGCTAGACATTCGGTTATCACGGAACACATTCTAAACGAACAACATACATTTGACTGGGACAATATTAAAATTATGGATCATGAAAAGAATTACCAAAAAAGACTAATATCTGAAATGATCCACATTAAAGAACAGAAAAATGGAATTAATTTAAATACAGACACCGAATTGTTAGACAGTAGTTATTTTGACATACTTAAAAAATTTGCTGAATCATAATTTAGAAAAAACATTGGTAATAAATAAATACATCACGCTCTCTATTTTGACATTTGGTATTCAGACTTCGCAACACACACTTGAAATATCGGGGAAAAGGACTTGTTAAAACGATAATGTAAGTTGAAAGATTTTTTAATTTTTTCTGACATTGATTTAATTCGCGTATTATATCCGTAGCATGCTCAAATGTCGCATAACTTGGCATCTCAGACCAATCGCCTTGCATATCTATTGGTCAACAGCGAAGAATCGTTTCAATTTTATATTTTAATATTTAACTAACTTTGTATTTTTAACATCTAACTTTATATTTTAATATTTAATTTTTATGTATTGATAAAGACTGTAGTGCAGTCGAAACGTTTACAATTTATATCGATTCTGTAACGGAATGTTAATTTAATGATTTAACTATTAATAAAAAAATTTTTTACATCTTATTTATTTGCTCGTTTAGTTGGCCTACTATATATGATTGTTTAATTTTGTTTAATTTATACGAGCCTTTCATTAATTAATTTTAATATATTATAATTTAATACAATACATGAAGATTTAAAATTCGGATTAAATTGGAATTCTCAAAAAACAACTTAGACAGTCGTCGATGATCCTTAGACCGAACTCATCGAAGTTATACTATACCGACTCTCGAGACCCGGTCTCGAGAGATACGTGTCTGCCCATCTCTATCTCGCGCGATGTGTATCAAGGCAGGTGAAGTTGCATCGCGGCGAGTTTCCGCCGCTTTTCTCCCGCGGACACTCTTCCCCTTTCTCGTCAGGATGCGGCAATTACGACGTGCTCTCGAATACGTGCCGTTTCGTCCGCGTTTCACCCTCCGTCGTGGCTTCCTCGCGGATTTCACACGAAATTCCGCGGATTCCCGGGCAACCGCGTGAATTTTCTCTCTCCCGCACCTTCTTCGCCTTTCATTAAATCTCTATTTATCACTGCCGAGCACGGCTCATTTGATTCGCGCAACCCACAAGGTTGATTTGATTCACGCGTCAGCTGACTCGACGGAGAAAAATACGTCTCTGGTATCGACGGACGGGAGAAATTAATTCTTCGACAATTTCTCAATTTCGATTTAAAAAATTGGAAAAAAAGTCAATCCTAAAATTACGGATATATATATATATATATATATATATATATATATATATATATATATATATCTGTAATTTTAGGGTTGACTTTTTTTTCAATTTTTTAAATCGAAATTGAGAAATTCCACATCTCACAGATTTCTTACTTATATATATATATATATATATTAATTCTTCGACAATTTCT
>NW_028189754.1:0-12706 GCF_048542155.1 Nylanderia fulva | reverse complement strand
AAAAAAGGGGTTTGTTTTTTTGAAAAAAAAAAAAGGAAAAAAACCCAAAAAAAATTAAAAAAGGGGGGGAAAGTTTTAGGTAAATTTGTTAAAAGGAAAAAAAAAGCTTTTAGTAGGGTGACAAGAAAGGAAACCCGGGGGAAAAGAAGGAAAAATTTGAAGGGGAAGAGTGGAATTGGGGTGAAAGGGGGGGGAACCAAAGGGGCCCCCGGGGGGTAAAAGGGGGAAAAAAATTTGGGGGTTTCTTTCAGGGGGAATATTTTAAAATTGTTTATAATGCCCCCTGGGGGGCCCCCGAAACCGTTTGGGATTTTTTGGGAAAAAAATTTTTTTCCACCCAAATTTGGGGGGGCCCAATTTTGGGGTTGGAATTCCTTCTAAAATTCCCTTTCATCTTAAAACTCTTCAAAAACCCGGTTTTTAAAAAAAATTCCTTTTTTGTCTTTTTGATCCCCTTTTAAAAAAAAACTTCTTTTCCCCAATCTTTACAATTTTTTTAAAATAACTTCTTTTTCCCGTTAAAAAACTCTGAGTCCCGGAGAAAATTAAAAATGGTTAATTTAATCCCCCAACTCTGGCAAATTATGATTTTATTTAATTTACGTTTCGGCCCTTATCGTGCTGCAAAAATAAAAATTTACAATTATTGGGAAAATTTAAAAAAATTTAAAAAAATAACAAAGAAAATGTAAAAAACAATAAATATTTCCATAAAATAATAGTAAACCTACCAAAAACAAAATTTTTTTTATAAAAAATTTAAATTTTGATCTTAGAGTACAAATATAATTAGACATTAACTATTTATTGTTGGGTTTTCAAATAAAATATTTTAAATCTAACAAAACACTACTTATATTTGACTTAAATACTAAGTATGTTCATTAAAAAAAATAGAAATTTGGAAAAAAGGTTTACAATTTAACAATTTTTTTTTTAGCTACGAAGTGTATTCTAATATCATATTTTAAAGAACGAACATCTTTTTAAAAAAATTTTTTACTTTATAATGCACAAAAATTTTAAGATTTAATTAAAATTTAGGGGTTCAATTAAAAATATAATTCTTTATGTAACCCGAAAAAATTTTTAAAATTAGTATATATTTTTATTCTTGCTTTGACACAAAAAAAACCCGCCAAAAAAAAACAAAATACATCGTCCCCCGGCGCAAAAATTTGAATGGTATTATCATTCAATTAAATGAAAAATCATTTGACTAATAAAAAATTAAAAAAAAATCAAAACTTGTCTTTAAATAAATGATTTTACTTTTGAGGTGTTTAATAGGAAATCCTTGGGTCAGGAAAAAATATTTTACCTTGGGATTATCCAATAAAAATATCATTCGATAAATGTTATTTATTTACCATGGATACTCATATAGGAGACTATCATCGTAGTAAATTTTTGCCATAAATTTTTGTAAATGGGAAATATTCATTCTAGTGGGTTTTTTTTTTTTGCTAAAATTTTTTTAGTTTTATATATACGGTATTTTAGAAGAAAAAAATTTTTCGGTAGATACAGTAATATACGATATTTTTTCCATTGAATATAGGTGTACATAAACTTTATTATATATATATGCAATATAAAACATTAAATTATATATATATAATAATAATTGTCTGCAAACTGAATATTATTTTTTTTGTACATTCTTGATCTTTTTATTCAATGACCCTTTTTGTAAAAAAAATTCAAAAAAAAAATCTTTTTAATTCAATTTTTTTCGTTTTATTAATTAATGGCTCATACGTTATACCATTGAATTTCATGCAAAACATTTTTCTTTAATCATTAACCATACAAAAAAAAAACCGGCCATTACTTTTTTTAACTTTAAAAAACTTAAGCGGGATATTTTTAATGGTGAAAGGGCCCTTTAACCCCAGTATTCAGTATTACTTTTGCCCAAATGAAAAAAATATTTTTCTTCATTATGCAAATCCAATAAATGATAAATTTGGAGTATTTTTTCATTTGATAATTTTACAAGGGAAATTCAGTTTTTTATTTTAATCGCGGGGAATGTAGGTGAAACTTGTATTTTCCAGAAAAATTTTTTGAAACTAAACCCCTAAATTTTGTTATTTTGATTAAAAAAATTATCCCCCAATAAGTTCTAAAAAACAGGATTTTCTTGGGTCAAACAAACTCGTACTATACCAAAAAAACCCAAAATTTCGTTTTTCTTATGTTTTTGAAAAAATTTTCCCTCCCCAAACGAGCTGTCCAAAAGTCAATTGCGGGAGTAAATGTGTTCGCCTAAAACATTGGACCTGTTTTTTGAAAAAATTTTGTGTTCAAAAACCTTAAAAATTTGAGATATGACAGATCCTTACCGGAAAAGTTCACTAGAAAAGCCATTGCCCTTTTCATCCTAAAAGCCGAACTATCCCCCCAGTGCACCCCAAACTTAACCTCTTGGCATATTAAAGGAGGGGAAATTAAAAAACAAAATTTTTGGGCCCCTTAAGTTTTCCTTAGTTTACAAATTTTTGGGAAAACTTAAATTTCTTCGTCAATATCATTTTAGTTACGTTCTCTTTTTAAAAGTAAAAGCAAAATGAAGACTAACAAAAAACCCTGCTCATAGTTTTAGTTGGGAAAATACCGCGTAAAACTCAAGGGTTACATCCCAAAATTTTTCCAGTCCCTAGCTTTCATAAAGCCGCTTTTCTTTAAGGTTTGCGTCGTTTTCCGTAGGTTTGGTTTTTTTTGATAAAGCCCTTGGGTTTTTTCATTTCTTTTGTTACCAAATACCACGGTCGATTTTGATAAGTACATTAAACCATATTTCGCAAAGGTTCGTATTTTCCTAAAAAAAGGCATGCGTTCCGGAAAATAGCCAAAAACATCAAAAAAGGACTATTGTAATGGGGAAAACCTTTTACTCCATGCAGATTATTTTTATTAATAGCATTTTTTGCGTCAAACAAAACCCTTTCTGGGAAATTCAAGGTCCCAATAAAAAGGCCGGGAAAAACAAAGTACCAGTCCTTTTTCCCTTGTCTTCCCAATTGAGACAAAATGGACACCACCCTCGCCATTGAAATTGGGTTAAATTCCTGTATTGCAAAAGTTTGTATTACTTTAAATTTTAATTTTTTTCAGTAAAACATATAAATACAAAAACGAAATTTTTTTTTATTTTTTGTTCTTTATTAGTCAGAATTTTTAAAAAATTGAATAAAAAAATTGTTTTTTTTTGTTTAATTTTTTTAAAAATTTAGAGTATATAAAAAACGAAAAAACTCAAAAATTCTCAAAAAACAAATCTTTAAATGTTTTATCAAAAATTTTGTTAACAATTTTTTCTTACAATAAAAAAATAATATTAAAAGATTATACTTTAGATCTTTTCCCCAAAAAAAAAATTGCATTTTTTTTACTGAAAAAACGGTTTCTCAAAAAAACAGGAAATAACACTTGAAAGTGATTTAGTAATAAAAAAAATTTAAAACGATCCAAAAAATTTACATATTTAAGTATATAATTAAAAAATTTTTTTTCGCGACTTCAATTTTTTTTTACTAAATCACGGTCCAATTGTTTTTCCTTATATTTTTTAGTATAAAGATTTTCGTAAAAAAAAAACAAATTTTTTTTTGGGAAAGATCATAAAAAAAAAAAACCCTTTTTAAAAATAATTTTTAATTTATGAAAAAAACATTTTAAAATAAAATTTTTTTTAATATCCCTTTAAAAAAATCTTTTTCTGAGCATTTGGTTTTTATATCTGAATAGTTTAAAAAACATTACGAGTTTAAAAATAACAATCGTTTTCACTTTAATTTTTTAAAATTTTCTGGAACCAAAGAAAGGATAAAAATCTGAAAATAATTCCCTAAAGATACTTTAAAACATATTCATAAAAATCACGGGAAATTTCAACGAGGTAAACGAAAACTTTACGATGTAAAATAAATGCCCATATTCAATTAGAGCGTTTTTAAATTATAATAAATTGAAATTATTAACCTTGTTTCAGTGGATCAAGAATTTCGACAAAGTAGAAATTGAGTTGGGGATTTCCCTTTTAAGAAAGGAAAACAAATTCCCTTTCGGAATTGTGGTTTATCTCTTTTAAAGGGTTTTTAAAAAACACATCCTTCAGGTAACCGTCACCAACCCAAAATCAGCTAAAAACATATTACTTCTTTAATTTGATAGGTAACCGTTTTACCGACTTGTAAATTTGGGCCCGAGTGATTTTTTTTGACGACTTAAAAAAAATTGCACCTCGGGATTTAACGCAAGTTATGCTTTTTTCCAATTATCCTTTCTTTGCAAGCGTTTATTTTTTCTCCTGACGTTTACTCCATAGCTTCACTTTTGGGGAAAATGACTAACGACGTTTTTTTCGTTAAAAAATCTTTCAATTTTCAATATTTTTCCTGCAGGGGAAAATTTTTTGTTCTTCTTAGTTCTTTTTTAATTTTCACCACATGTGCACAATACTTGTTTCCTTATTTTTTGGATCCCAAAAAATCTTCACTATTTCCAATAATAAGCTTTTTCAAAATCTTTGTTTTTGGAAATCTTTTTTAAAAACCGATTTTCGTAGAAAACTTGCCTGGCAAATGGCAATCAATTAAATTTTTTTTAAAAAATTTTCCAAAATTTTATCTGGAAGAGATACTTAAAAAAAGAATAAAGAAAATTCCTTTCAAAGCTTCGGTCCGTGCTCCGCAAACAATTTTTGTTTTCCCTATAAAATTTAAAAATTTTTAAAAATTAATAATTATATGTCTGCATATTAAATATATAGTCATGGTATAATCTTAAATTTTTAAGTATTTCTACCTTTTTTATAGATTATTATAGCAGCGATAAAATATATAAATTAAAAAATATTATACCTCAATCATTATTATCGCATTTTTATCATAATCTCGTCATAAACGATTATTTTTCAAGCTGAAAATCAGCTTATTTTCCTGAATGTTTCATTTATTGAATGAGACATCATTTATAAATATTTTATGTATGTAATTTGCATGCAAAAGCTCCTAAAATTAATTAATGAAAGGCTCGTATAAATTAAACAAAATTAAACAATCATATATAGTAGGCCAACTAAACGAGCAAATAAATAAGATGTAAAAAATTTTTTTATTAATAGTTAAATCATTAAATTAACATTCCGTTACAGAATCGATATAAATTGTAAACGTTTCGACTGCACTACAGTCTTTATCAATACATAAAAATTAAATATTAAAATATAAAGTTAGATGTTAAAAATACAAAGTTAGTTAAATATTAAAATATAAAATTGAAACGATTCTTCGCTGTTGACCAATAGATGTGCAAGGCGATTGGTCTGAGATGCCAAGTTATGCGACATTTGAGCATGCTACGGATATAATACGCGAATTAAATCAATGTCAGAAAAAATTAAAAAATCTTTCAACTTACATTATCGTTTTAACAAGTCCTTTTCCCCGATATTTCAAGTGTGTGTTGCGAAGTCTGAATACCAAATGTCAAAATAGAGAGCGTGATGTATTTATTTATTACCAATGTTTTTTCTAAATTATGATTCAGCAAATTTTTTAAGTATGTCAAAATAACTACTGTCTAACAATTCGGTGTCTGTATTTAAATTAATTCCATTTTTCTGTTCTTTAATGTGGATCATTTCAGATATTAGTCTTTTTTGGTAATTCTTTTCATGATCCATAATTTTAATATTGTCCCAGTCAAATGTATGTTGTTCGTTTAGAATGTGTTCCGTGATAACCGAATGTCTAGCAGAGTCTAATTTAATATTATTTTTATGTTCTTTAAGTCTCGTTCCTAACTGTCTTTTTGTCTGTCCGACATATGTGGCGTCACAATCGTTGCAATTCAATTTGTAAATAACGTTAGAATTCGTGGGGCAATTATTTTTGTCCTTTTGAACTCTTATGAAGTCATTTAATTTTTTAATGCAACGATATCCTACCACTACGTCAGGTCTTCTTATTGCTGAAGCAACTTTCTCAGATATTGATTCTATATATGGTATGACAAAATATTTAATGTTAGTATTAGTATTATTAGTATCTGTTATATTGTTATTATTAGGCTTGTTAAATTTCTTAGTTGAGAGATTTTTTAATCTGCGTTTTATTTCTGTGAAAATTAGATCAAGAGGATAACCGTTGGATAGCAAAATGTTAATAGCTTTCTCTATATTTTTTTTGTGAAATTGCGGATGTGATAGTAATACAGCTCTATCTACCAAGTTATAAATTGTTCCTATTTTATGACAAGTCGGATGATTTGAAAAAAAATGAAAGTAATCTACCTGAGAATGTCTTTTGTGATACCAATCTAAATAAATTTTGTTATCTATTACTTTGATCATTATGTCTAAAAAGCTTATACAACGATTATCCTCCTTTTCCAATGTAAATTGTAGTCTATCGTTATAATTGTTGAATTCGTTCAAAACATATGTAATATTGTCAGCGGAAGTGCATAAAATAATGTCGTCTACATAACGGAAATAGAAAGTCATTTCGCAATTTAAATTACTAATTACTAATGTTTCCAAGTCCTGCATGACTATATCGGCAATGATCGGAGAAAGTGGGGAACCCATAGGAGTCCCATAAATTTGTTTGTAAGTTATGTTATTAAAAATTTTATCATACCTATGAATTCATTTTTGGGAATCTTTGTGTGTGACTCTATAAAATGCCATCTATTATTGATACCGTTTAATGCAAGATCTACGGAAACATTAGTAAATAATGAAACAACGTCCAATGAAGCTATTATGTCGGTATCTTGTATTGTTTTCCCTGATAGAATGTTGCATATATCAAAACTGTTATTTACAAAACTGTCCGCTCTAGGAAGGCTATCTTTTAAAATTTTATGAAAGAAAGAAGCAATATTATATAGAGAAGTATTTATTGAGGAAACTATTAATCTAAAAGGAATATTTTCCTTGTGGATCTTGGGGAGCCCATAAGCTTTAGGAAGAAGAGAGTCGCTTGAAAATAAATAATAATATTCTTTTTTGTTGATGAAGTCTTTTTTCAACCATTTTTTTAAACAAATATTGAGGTCTTTTTCTATTTTTGTTGATGGATTGTTTTTAACTATGGTATACGTAGAATCGTCTTCTAGGAGACTCAACTTTTTTTATATAAAATTCTTTTTCTAGTGCGACTGTAATGCTGCCTTTATCTGCTCTGGTAAATAAAATATTAGGATTTTGATTGCAGAATTTAATTGTGTCTTTATGCATGTGAAATAATTTTTCTTGTATGTCCGTTTTTTTGTCGTTATTGTTTAAAAATAATGAAAATTGTGGAATGGCAGCATTACGAATCGAAGTAAAATTTCTGATCCCGTTAGAATTGCTTTCTATATCTTTGATGAATTCGTGTATAGCTACTTTTTTATTTAAGTTAACTGGGAGACTAAATTCACCTCCCAATTGTAATAGATTGGTTACATTGGGGGGAATTTTTTTATCAGTTAAATTAATAAACCATTTCTGGTTAGTTTGTTGTAAAGGGTTATGTGTAGCATAACGAAAACTGTTGGCAGAAACAGTGTTATCAACAATATTTGTCGAAGATGTTGTTTTTAATTCGATAGGATCAATATTTTTAATGTACTCTGTTTCATGCGATTTACGTAGCCATAGGAATTTTTTCTTATGTATGAGATATAATTTTTGGTTGAACAAAGAAAAGGAGTTGCAATGGTGATTTAAAATCTCCTGCCAGATATAAGATGGTAAAAGATTTTGGAGAATTTGGAATTGTCTTGACCGTTTTTTATTAAGTGAGTTTAAAGTTCTATATAAATCAAATATCTCTATGTTAAGAATTTCAGTTTTGATATTATGCAACAAACCACGCATCCTATTTTTTTATTTATAGTGGTAGAAAACAAATTTATTATTACAGAAATTACGCAAATGGTTGGGAAACAAACAATATCTCTTACATTCCCTTAAAAATTTCAACTTCGACATTGCCTTAATTATCGCATAATTAAAATTTAGCCAAGATTTAAAATGTTTTAACGTTTCTAGACCAAAATAGTTATAAATAAAACTAGAATTAAAACGATGGTATTTAAACGAGTAATTAGTCACACGCATTATAAAGCCAGCGTTTATTAAAATTAATTAATGAAAGGCTTGTATAAATTAAACAAAATTAAACAATCATATATAGTAGGCCAACTAAACGAGCAAATAAATAAGATGTAAAAATTTTTTTATTAATAGTTAAATCATTAAATTAACATTCCGTTACAGAATCGATATAAATTGTAAACGTTTCGACTGCACTACAGTCTTTATCAATACATAAAAATTAAATATTAAAATATAAAGTTAGATGTTAAAAATACAAAGTTAGTTAAATATTAAAATATAAAATTGAAACGATTCTTCGCTGTTGACCAATAGATGTGCAAGGCGATTGGTCTGAGATGCCAAGTTATGCGACATTTGAGCATGCTACGGATATAATACGCGAATTAAATCAATGTCAAAAAAAACATCTATCAGGGAAAACAATACAAGATACCGACATAATAGCTTCATTGGACGTTGTTTCATTATTTACTAATGTTTCCGTAGATCTTGCATTAAACGGTATCAATAATAGATAGCATTTTATAGAGTCACACACAAAGATTCTCAAAAATGAATTCATAGGTATGATAAAATTTTTAATAACATAACTTACAAACAAATTTATGGGACTCCTATGGGTTCCCCACTTTCTCAGATCATTGCCGATATAGTCATGCAGGACTTGGAAACATTAGTAATTAGTAATTTAAATTGCGAAATGACTTTCTATTTCCGTTATGTAGACGACATTATTTTATGCACTTCCGCTGACAATATTACATATGTTTTGAACGAATTCAACAATTATAACGATAGACTACAATTTACATTGGAAAAGGAGGATAATCGTTGTATAAGCTTTTTAGACATAATGATCAAAGTAATAGATAACAAAATTTATTTAGATTGGTATCACAAAAAGACATTCTCAGGTAGATTACTTTCATTTTTTTTCAAATCATCCGACTTGTCATAAAATAGGAACAATTTATAACTTGGTAGATAGAGCTGTATTACTATCACATCCGCAATTTCACAAAAAAAATATAGAGAAAGCTATTAACATTTTGCTATCCAACGGTTATCCTCTTGATCTAATTTTCACAGAAATAAAACGCAGATTAAAAAATCTCTCAACTAAGAAATTTAACAAGCCTAATAATAACAATATAACAGATACTAATAATACTAATACTAACATTAAATATTTTGTCATACCATATATAGAATCAATATCTGAGAAAGTTGCTTCAGCAATAAGAAGACCTGACGTAGTGGTAGGATATCGTTGCATTAAAAAATTAAATGACTTCATAAGAGTTCAAAAGGACAAAAATAATTGCCCCACGAATTCTAACGTTATTTACAAATTGAATTGCAACGATTGTGACGCCACATATGTCGGACAGACAAAAAGACAGTTAGGAACGAGACTTAAAGAACATAAAAATAATATTAAATTAGACTCTGCTAGACATTCGGTTATCACGGAACACATTCTAAACGAACAACATACATTTGACTGGGACAATATTAAAATTATGGATCATGAAAAGAATTACCAAAAAAGACTAATATCTGAAATGATCCACATTAAAGAACAGAAAAATGGAATTAATTTAAATACAGACACCGAATTGTTAGACAGTAGTTATTTTGACATACTTAAAAAATTTGCTGAATCATAATTTAGAAAAAACATTGGTAATAAATAAATACATCACGCTCTCTATTTTGACATTTGGTATTCAGACTTCGCAACACACACTTGAAATATCGGGGAAAAGGACTTGTTAAAACGATAATGTAAGTTGAAAGATTTTTTAATTTTTTCTGACATTGATTTAATTCGCGTATTATATCCGTAGCATGCTCAAATGTCGCATAACTTGGCATCTCAGACCAATCGCCTTGCACATCTATTGGTCAACAGCGAAGAATCGTTTCAATTTTATATTTTAATATTTAACTAACTTTGTATTTTTAACATCTAACTTTATATTTTAATATTTAATTTTTATGTATTGATAAAGACTGTAGTGCAGTCGAAACGTTTACAATTTATATCGACTCTGTAACGGAATGTTAATTTAATGATTTAACTATTAATAAAAAAATTTTTACATCTTATTTATTTGCTCGTTTAGTTGGCCTACTATATATGATTGTTTAATTTCAAATTAAATTTATGTAATTTTCAAGTTACATTTATGTATTTTTCATTTTACAGTCAATAAACTATTATACATTATATGAATTAATTAAAATACTTACACATTCCGTGATCGATCGACAACAAACACAATAAATCTAATAAACACAGCTGATTTTGCCGCGAGTCGGTGTCAGTCTTGGCTGCATTCCTTTCGACCGCTCACGCGCTGAAAGCATCATTCTATTCTTTTTTGATGTATGATGAACAACAAAGATAGAGATGCTTTCAGCGCATGAGCGTCCAAAAGAAACACAGCCTTATTGGCTCTTAGCCGGCTTGAGAGAATCGATTCAAGAATCGATCTTTTCGTAATCACACGGTTCAGGTTGAGCAATATTCGTTCGGCGGTTTCGGTACAGAGTATAGGTTAGGTAAGCCAGCGAGGACGAAATTTATGGTGAAAAGTGTAATAAAAAGTGAAAACCACGAAGAATTTCGGATTATTTGTTAAATTGAACGAAGTGATACAAGATACAAGTGATACAAAAGTGCGACACACGGAACACGGAGACTATATTTGTGACGCGGACCTGAAAATCACGCAAAACAACGCCCATTATCATCTCTGCGAGACGATCGTGGGCTGCAGAGGAATTAATTAAGGAAATAAGAGGCTACGCCAAAAGCGGCGAATAGAAGGTAAATGAGAACAATTTTCTGAATTAAGAAAATATTCTTCACTATCATAATATCCTAACAGCACACAGCATGCATATCAAAAGACATCCAAAGGATATCGTGAAGACTTTTGTAGGACATTCTGTTATTTCAGAATGTATTTTAGGCATGTATGCTGTCTGAGATAATTGATAATTTCTCTAAGCAAAAAGAAGACGCGGGAAAAGAGCAATTTAGACTTGGCCATACTTGTCACATATATGTATACATATTGCACAAAATTTTGTCCACCTTTATTAAATATCATTTTTATATAATGCTAATGAAAATATACCAGACACTCAGGAAAACCTTAAATTTTTACTTATTATATTATTTGTTACATTTAAAGATAAAATGCCAATAGCATGGCCAAAGAAATTGGCAGGTCTCTTCGAATTCTTCGAAGAAAATCGTATTGGGGTTGGAGAGGTGAATTGGATTATTTTGAACGAAACGGTAGAGTTACAGAAGGAGGAAAATACTATTGCTTATCTTAAAGAGATCATATTAGAAAAGAGAACTGTCAACGTCAAATGGCCAGTGCCGAATAAAAACAAAGTGGCGAATTATTATCCGGCAAAACTATTACAAATCGGAAGTAAGTATAAATTTATTTAAGAGTTTAACTAGGCTCTGTAATATATAAATATAAATTTAACATATATAAGATAGGCAATAAGAGCCAAATCGCGGATGACAGTGCGTTATTCTAAACGAAACTAAATTTTTTCGTTAGAATTAAATACCTGTGCACAAGGCACCAAATTTTTACTTGGACACGGCCAAGATATAAAATTGGAATAATCTCTACAAGAGATTTTTAATTCCATGTATCCCCTATTCCCCCTAAAGAAATAAAGTGCGAGAGAAAAATATAGATCCGAAAGTCGCAGAATCGGGAATCGAACCCGAGACCTTTCGCTTGCCGGGCGACTGCTCTTCCAACTGAGCTATTCAGATCCTTTCGATTCTATACTTTTCTCTGTTATATATATTAATGTTGGTAAATAAACGCCTTTAAGCCAGCGTGTATAAATTAAGAGTTTAACTAGGCTCTGTAATATATAAATATAAATTTAACATATATAAGATAGGCAATAAGAGCCAAATCGCGGATGACAGTGCGTTATTCTAAACGAAACTAAATTTTTTCGTTAGAATTAAATACCTGTGCACAAGGCACCAAATTTTTACTTGGACACGGCCAAGATATAAAATTGGAATAATCTCTACAAGAGATTTTTAATTCCATGTATCCCCTATTCCCCCTAAAGAAATAAAGTGCGAGAGAAAAATATAGATCCGAAAGTCGCAGAATCGGGAATCGAACCCGAGACCTTTCGCTTGCCGGGCGACTGCTCTTCCAACTGAGCTATTCAGATCCTTTCGATTCTATACTTTTCTCTGTTATATATATTAATGTTGGTAAATAAACGCCTTTAAGCCAGCGTGTATAAATTAAGAGTTTAACTAGGCTCTGTAATATATAAATATAAATTTAACATATATAAGATAGGCAATAAGAGCCAAATCGCGGATGACAGTGCGTTATTCTAAACGAAACTAAATTTTTTCGTTAGAATTAAATACCTGTGCACAAGGCACCAAATTTTTACTTGGACACGGCCAAGATATAAAATTGGAATAATCTCTACAAGAGATTTTTAATTCCATGTATCCCCTATTCCCCCTAAAGAAATAAAGTGCGAGAGAAAAATATAGATCAGAAA
>NW_028189753.1:137714-291767 GCF_048542155.1 Nylanderia fulva | reverse complement strand
CAGATCATGTCAATTCTGGACATATGAGAGACACAAACGGTGATCTCGTCAGAAAAAACATTGTTGGTAGGGTACCACTTATAATCTGTAGCAATGAAATAGAGGGTAAAAGATATGAAGGGGGTACAGTGATACAAACTATTCGCTCAGCCCACGGTCACAGGTGGGCACGACGAGTGTGTACGGAAGATTTTACCTCTCCTGTGGAAAAAAATTACAACAAGTAAAAGTAACATGTGAATTGTCACTTGAAAAACAAGTATTGATTACAATTAACATTAAATTAGACCAATAAATCCCTCTAACACTGCTATTTATTACAACTTCCCTTTCTTGTAAAATCATTAAACCTCACTTTCTTAATAAAAAAATTTTATTTAAAGTATCTTTGATATGGGGTATTACCCAGTTATCGTATTGAATTTATTGAAAAGCTCTTCAGCACCTTCTTTATTTACAGTATAATTCCTTTTTTCTGTGCCACCATAAGTTATCTTAACATTCCCCTTATCATCACAGGTTATTCTTATTTCATCTTTCATTTCTTCGCCTTTCACTTTCTTAGAAGGATCCTTTGCTTTAGATTCTTCTCCTTCATCTGTTCCTAAGGATTTAGTTATCCAACCCCATATGCCAACACCTCTACCTGATGTACTTTCTCCTTTAGTGTTTTCCCCTATAAGTGGCTTTACAGATTCATCTGTCGTTTTAAATTCTTTAATCTTTTTACCACCTCTATTTATAGTTACAAATACATTTTTCCCATCGCCATTTTCGCTCCCTAAAGGTTTGATTGTTATTGTAAATGGTACAATTGTCTCTTCCTCTTTTTCCAGTGGATTGCTCTTCTCTGCTTCATTTATCTCTGTCTCAGTCCTTTTATCTTCACTCATCCTTACAAGCTCTAAGATTGTACAGAACATTAAATATTTCATTTTTCTCTTTTATAGCAATACCTCATCTCCTCTCTCTACTTTATAAGACTTTCATTCCTCCTTTATCAATTCCCTTGTTCAATATTTTAGCTCTTAATCAGATAGCCATTCTCCTTTATTTTTCTTTTCTTTCTCCTTATCTCTTCCCACCATCTTACACTAATCTATCCTCAAAACTTTCTTATCAAGCCATTTCTATCCACTATCTTGCCCTCCTGCACACCTTCTCTTTTCCCCAATTTTTTTATTTTCTCAAATTTCACTCCCCTTGAAACAAAGAAATGTTTGTAGACTCCGTGGCTCTCTTTGTTAGATTGCTTGGTGATGTATCTCATGTATACACCATGGTGGTGTTATCTCAGAAGATAAGAAAGACAAGATCATGTAGTGGGCTATCCTACAAAACACAGTTACTTTACTTACTTGTATTTATTACCAGGTATTTGGATCTTCTTCATTTTAATGTTTCGAAGCCTCTGTACTTCTATAATTTTGTAATGAAGATAGCATTTCTATCCTTCCAAACACTGATCATTAGATTAATAAGGTTTAAGTACTACTATTCTTACGATAAATCATTGGATAGATTTAATATTACTTACCTTATAGCACCATCGATATTTCTCTCTTTCTTTTTAAAGGAACAGACTCCTTTCTCTCTTGAATATCTTTTTGAGTATTTCTGGACCTTTTCTGTTATTTTGGAGAGTGTTGCTATTCTACCACAATTGGTACAATTACAGGAGTTGGGTGAGTCTGAGACTCTAACCTCTAGGTACATCTTCTTTCTGGGGATTTACAGGTTGTTATACACGCTGGGGTGGATCGTGAAGAGGATCAAAGGAATTCCTGTAAACCATCTTCTTATAGCTACAGGTATAATTCAGACCATTTTATATCTTGACTTCTTCATTCTTTATTTCAAATATGTCTTCCCCTCTGAGAATAAACCCAGGAATATCCCAAAGTCCTTTAAATAAACAGTTAAATTTGACCTTTGTGCACCTTCCTTCCCCAAAATTTTAAATTTCATTTTTATCTTCCCCTTTGAATGTTCAAAGTGCCTCTAAAGATCAAAGAAGACATTGAAGAAAGGCCTTTAGAAAACGAAGTGAATTTGATAAGAACGGAAATAAAGAACAGAATAGAACCAAACAATGTTAGCTCACTTCTTTATAAAGATGGTTTATATCTTTTATTGTCCTCAAAAGAGTACCTAGAGTTAATTTTAATACCACTTCTATCACAAACAAAGGAACAAAGAATTATCAAAATGGTGCATTCCATATCCCTAGGATTTGTAATTTTCAATTCTCATCTTTATTTAATGATACTTCGTAAAGATACTTTAAATATTTACATTTCACCTTTAGATTTTCTAAATTTTAAACTTTTAAGGTCTTTTAAACATTCATTCTCCAATAGCTCCAAAATTCTCTTAAATTTAGATATAAAAGAGAGCTATGCTACAAATAAAAGTTGTCATTTAGATGATCTTTCTATTGCTAGTGATACAACCATTCCCGTTTTTTATATTTTTGACTCAAATAGTTTTTACACTTTGAAAGATGGAAAATTCTTAAATCTTAGAATCTCTCCCTATCTTTCTAAGGTTAAGAGGTACGGTATATCTAAAATAAAAGGTAGAGAGGTAATTTACTACCTTACCAGGAAGTATCTCTACATCTACGAAGTAAAGATAGAGAATGACGTATTTCATGGTGTTAAAGGTATTTTTAAGGGTAAGTTAAGATCAATCTTTAATTCTGCTTGTGATATCTCTTTAAGCAATGTTTTTATATCTGACGAGTTGATTTTTTATATTTTTAACGGTTTTGTTAAGGTTTATAGATTTGATGATAAGTTTAAGGTTTTACTTTCCTTTGAGATGGATCTTAGAGTTGATCTTTCCAGTGAATGGTTAAAGTTTTTATATAAAGAGAATGTCTTGATATTGAGTGGTAAAAAGATGGGTATGGATGGATATTATGGTTACATAGATGGATATTTATATGAAATGAGTGATTTGATGCAATCATTTCATCTCTATAAGAATAGCTTTATTGGTATTTCTAATGATTTTCTTTATTTCATACCAAATGATGAACGTTTTGATCTTTCTTTAAGTGGGAATGAAAAGGAAAGATTAAATGAGATAATTAGTCTTGATATTAGCGATTTTAATCTTAATAATGGTGATACTATTAGTGGTATTACTGCTAACACTGACATCCCTCAAATTTTGAGATATCCTGGTAACTTTTTAGGTTCTATCTTTTATAGCGGTATTAAAGTGCAAATCAAAAGGATAATTAAAGATGTTTTAAGTAGTAAAGAAATATTCACTGGTAATGATAGTAAGGTTATCATTTACCTTTCAATTTTAAATGAAATGCTTAAATTTAATTATAAAATCTATAAAGTATTTCTTAAGGAGAGATTGGACATTTTAAGGATCTACGAGAATATCTCTTTAATGGACCAAAGAATGATAAATCTAGAGTTTTTGTTAAAATTACTTTTTAGAATGTTGAATTTAGACTTTAGAGAGATAGAATCTGAGAATTTAATTAAATTCATAGAAGGATACAAAGAAGGTTATTTTTTTAAGGTCTATTTGTACTTAAAGGGTGTAAATTTGTGCTATGAAGGAAATAAGAACTATTTTGAGTGCTTTGATATCTCTGTGGGACATGGAAAGAAGAATCCCAACATCAATACGAAAATCGTCTTATTCTTAGCAAGGAACAGGAAAATTAAGGAAATTATAATGTTTCACCTTTCCGGTGTTTTGGATTCTCTAAATTGTGATGTTTATAGTGAGATATTTAATTTGTTGATAAGGTATAAAATCAGTGATAGTGCAATAAGTGATATTGTAGATGAGGATATAACCTTTTTGGATATTTCTAAATTCTTGGTGTATCTTTGGTGGAAATTAATTAGAAAGAACGAGCGAATAGATGAAATGATTTGTTTTTTGGAAGGTAACTATTATTTGCTATTAGATGTTGATTTCAAAGAATTTAAGAGAGAAGTAGATCTATCTATTAGTAAAGAATGTATTAAGATTATAGAAGAATGTAGAGATGGTAATAATACTCTCTCACTTTTTTATTTCAAAAATACCTTAAAGATGTTGCTAAAACACTCCAGTCTTACCTTAGCAGGAAGGCTTTGTTGGATTGGTGGAACTAAAGAAGTAGGAGAGAAAAAGGATCATTTTATAATGGGAGGATCTATAATAGGTAAAGATGTGTTTATCTATGAGAGAGAGTTTATAGATAAAGAGAGATTTATAACAGAACTAGATAAAATAAATGAAAATAAGTGTAGTGGTTCTCCATGTGATAATTACGGTGCAGTGATGTTAAGAAATATTGTAAAATTGAAAGAGTTGAGATCCGGGTGCGTATGGACATACACAAATAGAATTAATGGATATAAAAATGAATTTGAGGAATATTTAAAAGAGTTAAAGAATGCAGAAAGGTTCTATTACAACAATTAGAGGGTGTAATGGTTGGGGTGGGTGAGTTTGAAATTCTAAAAAATTTAGAGACCCTTTAACAGGTAGAGGGAGAGTAGCAAAGAGAAGAGATAATCCAATTCTATTTTAAATGAACATGTCTCAAGATAGTATTGATGTAGATATACCTCCCAAAGACACACCAAGTGATCTTTGTTTCAGTCGCTCACATGACTTGGTGGCTGTATGTAGTTGGGATGGAAGTGTAAGGTTATACAACTATAAGGTGTCTCCAATGACCCAAGCAGCAATTTTCAGTGTTGACAAGCCTTTATTGAGTATATGTTTTAGTAGCAATGATGTACTTTTATTTTGTGGATCTGTAGATGGTAAACTGCACATCTTTAATTGGAGATCTAACCAATCCTGGGTACTGCAAGCACATGAAAAGGGGATTAAAAGTATAAAGTGTTGGAATGAGTTTGTTATCACTGGCTCTTGGGATAAGACAATTAAAAAGTGGAATTTGGAGAGTTCAACTCAACCTCTCAATACGATACCATTGGATGGTAAGATTCTCGGTATGGATGTGGCTAAGGATGTGCTTGGTGTATCGATCTCTGGAAACAAGCTTTTAAGCTATGATCTAAAGAGTTTGTCTAGTCCTAGAATTCACCAAACAAAGCTGGAATGGCAGGTTAGATCTTTGTGCGTTTTAGGAGATGGTGAAAACATTGCTTTAGGGAGTATTGAAGGAAAGATAGATGTGATAAGCATCTATCCCCCCATTAAAAGGTTGCTCTATAAGTGTCATAGAGGAGATCAAAAGGAAATCTATCCTGTGAATTGTATCAGCTCCCATCCTACCAATTCCAAGGTTTTGGTTTCTGGAGGCGGGGATAGGAAGGTGATATTTTACGATCTTTATGATAGGAGGTCTATTTTTAACGCAACACAACCTTCTCCCGTCACTTGCGGGTCATTTGATCCCTCAGGGTCTGTGTACATCTTTGGATTTGGATACGACTGGTCTAGGGGATATGAAGTGAATGATTTAAAATGTGGGATTAGAAAGATCGATCTTAAGATGATAAGTCATAAGTTTAATAATTAAAGATTCGTTGGGTTTATTTATTTTGGATCTAACCTCTCACAAGTTCTCAGTTTGTGTGTTTTAGAAAGGACGAATAAAACAAAAGGGATGTTCTTAAAAGAAGTGTAAATAAAGAAGAGATAGATAAGAAAAGATCTGAATAGATTTTAAGTTATAGTTTATAAAAGTAATTTAAGATTTATCTTTGGTTTAGAACCAAGTGTAAGAAGAGATTGGTATATTCTGAAATGATGATTTTACATTTACTTGTTATCTTAAATGGAATGAGTGCCTTAAGATTGATGAAAGTGAAAGGATCAGAAGGATTTGTAACAAATGTCAATGGTACATTATGTGAAAGAAAGGCTAATATAAAGATTTTGGAGGATCAATATATAACAATTCACAACAGAGTGTTATATTTCTATAAAAATGGTGTTCATCTAAGTATTAGCATGTATAGAAAGGACATAAAGGTTAGAGTTGTAAAGAGTGATTACAAGAGGGGGAGAGAGATTGGATTCCTTCAAAAGAGGAAGATAGTTAAGTTATTTGACCGTGGGAAACGTAGAATTGCGGGTAGAGATGCTAAACAGGTAAGAAGTAGTAAAACTACAATTGAAAGACGGAGAGATGGTCCTGTTAATGGAAAGAGGATATTTGAGAGGGAGACAAGACATGTAAATGATCCCAGAGGTATTAAAAAAAGTGAAGAGATAATTCAAACAGAGATACGCCCAGGGGGCGAATCTCCAGAGGAGATGTACCAAGGTGACATGGCAGTGTCTCCCGTAGATGGAAAGGACATGGCAAGAAGATTAGAAGAGAGTTTAAGCTTTCTTGGGAGTGGTGGTCCTGCTAGTACGAGCTTTAAAGATGAGAAAACAAACTTGGAGATACCAAAACAAAAGGACAAAATAAAACACCAAATCGAGAGTGATTCGAGCATGGAAGGGGAAGAGGATGATATTTTATACAAGAATGCTGTTATTAATGAGATAGATAAGAAGTACTTCAGATTGGTACTGGGTGATAAGTCCTGCGTAACTCTTTTTAGAGGAGAGTTTATCTTTGCACCATGTGGTGATGTAGAAACCCAAAAGTTTACTCTCGTGAGAAGTGAGGATGTTATATCTAAGATAAAAGAAGAAGAAAGTAGAATCCGCAAAGATGAAGAGGGAATTCCCACAAGTACTAATAGAATAAACATGGAGAACACCTTAAAGAAGCATGGAGATATCTTTACAGTACCTAGACCCAATGGTAAACCTCTAGAATCCTTCAAATTTGTTACACCCAATGTATCAAAAGGGAACAAGGAGATTGAACACACCAATGGGGGTGATACAACTTCCTTAAAGCCTAGAGAGTTGTTACCTTTAAGAAGTGCTACCTCTTTTGGTTTTTATGTTCCCAAGAAGAATGAAAATTCTTCTACTGAGAAAATGCCTCATAAAGGTAAAGATGTTGGAGAAGATTTGTTAAATTTCAAGAAGTTCTTTAAATCCATGGACAATAAGAATATCAATCCACTTGTCATTCCCAAAGAAGAAGAGATTTTCAAATCGGATGAAAATCTACCCATTTTTGGAAAGAACAAGAAAAATGGATTTGAAGAGGAGTCAAAGTTCCTCTCATTTTTAAATGATTTGAAAAAGGACAAGATCGATGTTTTTGGTGAAAAGGAAGGTTTTTTTGAAGATTTGAGAAATGAACTAGAAAGAGCTTGAAAAGGAGATCTTTTTGTAAAAATAATTAAATTACAAATACTTTAAGAGTGTTCCTCTCTTTCCTTACTCTTTCCAGGTCAAGGAAGAGTAAATGCTAGTTATAACTCAAAATAGGGTTAAAGCTACCTTTTTAATTATAATGAAGGTAACTCACACTTCACCTTCTTCGTTTTCCAGTGAGGTGTGGATTGGATTTAACGGATCTTTTCTTTTTATATCCCAATTGACGAGAGAACTCTTCGTTTTTCCGGCAATGTAAGAAATTTAGTGCATATTGATAGTCACGTTCACTTAATCTTCTCTTGCATTCATTTAGAAAGTCTTGTGGTTCAATGCGTATATTCCCTTCAATTAACACCTTAAAAACTTCCCCAATCCTGAGGAGGTGAGTAACTTCATCACTAACTCCACATACATCATAACTTTTAATAGCACTATCATAGAAAGGAAGATTCTTTGTTCTATTGTTATGTATGAAATGGAGATAGTCCTTAACTTTGTTTGCTTCTTCTTTGTTCTTAACTTCAATTGGACTAGGTTTGGGAGTCGTTGTTGTTGTGGTTGTTGTTCCTTTAGTCTTAAGCGATAAAAGAGGTTTACGAAGTACATTGCTAAATAGTATCCCATGAGATTGTACTAATAACATTATAACTATTATCATCATTATAGCCATAACCAATCCTATTACTTTCATTGAGGGATAAGCTTTCTTTTTGCTTTTAAATCCATTTTATAACATTCTTTCCTTAAAGGGTATAAATAGTCTAGTTTTACAAAAATAGCATAAATGGATAAAAAATGTGAATTTTATCAAACAATAGCACTCTTTATATTATTTTTTGGTTCTCTTACCATAAAGTCACAAAATCAATTTATAAAATTGAAAATCCTCCAAATAGCTACCCTACGCAATATAACAACATTTTTTACCAAAATGGTAGTTAAAAGTTTTACAAAAAACAATCTAAGAAAAATCTGTGAATATTTTAAAGGCAATTTTTCTTCCCAATTCAAAATTGTTTTGTAAATGAGGTACATTTTCAGAATATTCGATTCACTACAAAATGGAGAATCATTAGCGTGTAAAAATGAATGGTAACAACAAAACACACATCTCATTAGCAATGATTCTAATCAAACATTGCTTTCATTTATAACCTTTCTTATCTTTTTATAATCATCTCTGCACACTAAGAGACCTTTTAACTCATCCAAAGGTATCTTATGGTTCATGTTCTCTATATACTCCTTAATATCCCTCTTATCAATACAAAGTACCTCTCCTATCTCGCATAGATACTCAAAATTAGGTACTACCTCACCACAATCCACACTACTAACATACTCCAATAAGATACTCAAATCGTTTCTTAGGATCTCTCTCTTTTCCATATCCAGAATACTCCTCTTTATCTTCTTTGTTAAATTTACATAAAGAGAGTTCAAAATTCTAATTTTAAAATTCCTACCATTCACTCCTCCAATATCCCTCTTAAAGACTAACTCCAAGTATCTAACCATTTCACTAAACAATTTACTTCTCATTTCATCTATCTCATTACCATCCATCATCTTTTCTATTTCATTACGTTCTATTATCCCTTTTATTCTTTTAATACATCTATTAACCCTATCCTCAAAGAGTCCTCTAATCCTACCTTCTATAAACCCTTCATCTACCTTAAAATCATAAGATAGAAAGAATCTCCTCATTATCAAATACATCTCAGATAATTTCTCTATTAAGAATATTTCATCATCAATACTGTTCTTGATAGTATCACCTTCGTTCTCTTTTACCTCATAATTTGACATTAATATTCCTATGAACTCGTTTATTCTGGATATAAAATATCCCAGAACATCATCATCCTTGGTATCACCTAATATGATATTAATTAATGACAATATCCTTTTAAATACCCTAAAATACTCTTCTAAGTCATGAACATTCCCTATGCTCCCTAATTCCCTTCCTATTCTATCTCCCAGTATAACAAAATTAAACGTAGATTTCCTGTTTCTAACCAAAATATCAAAAATTTCATCGAAAGACTCTTTTTCTTGAAGATTGTAGGAGTCAAAAAGATCCTCCAAATATTGAAAGAGAGTGTTGTTGAAGTGGACATTCTCATTAGCACTAATTCCATATCCTGTATTTTGGTCAGTTATCCCCACATCTCTCATTTTATCATTGGAGTGGTATAAGTTACAAATGTAAACCACCAATTCTTTGATAATTTTATGAGCTATCTTCACATTTAAACATTGAAGTATGACACTCCCTGATTTAATAAAACTCTCTAGCCTTCTAGGTATCAACTCTTCAAATACTCTCTTATTGATTAATTCTACCACATTTTTGTAATCGTTGAAAATGTAATTAATGGCTTTAAGTCTATCTTTGTATATCTCCTTAATTCTTTTTATGAAATTCGGAAGTTCTTTGTTCTTATTCTCATAGAACTCTAAGTTTATTGTACTTGAATAGAGAAGAGTATCAATCTCGTCTTTATCTCCAGACTTCTCATCGGATGGTATACTACCTTTATTATCTTGTAGATTCTCATCTTCAAACTTATCACTATCCTGTTCTATTTCACCTTTTAGTGTTTCATAAATGAAGTACTTAACAATTGAATACTCCCTCTTCATTATCTTAAGAGAGTTGAAGCAATTCCTTCGTACAAGAAGATTCTGCTCCCTTTGAAATTTTGAGAAAAGATGGTTTTGTATCCTTTCCGAGTAATTTTGAAGAATTTCGTAGAGAGGATCAGAGCTATCCAAAAAAAGAAACATCTCATATAAAAATAAGCATATGAAATCTGAATCACCCTCTAAATTACTCTCAAAATACGAAAAGTCCCCTTTTTCAATTTTAGAGAGTAATGAAACCATTTTGTGGAATTGTTTAAGTTGATCTATCTCTTTACTCACCCTTATTACACCTTTCAACGATCCAAGACTTTCTAAGTGGATGGAATTGAAACTAACCTCAAGGGGCAGGAGATTCTCTTCTAGAGACCCCATCTCAATTGTGTTTGAACCTACTATTCTCTCTTTTTTGTATAACAAAGCTTCTTGTAGTTTTTCTAAATCTTTTAACTCGTTTGAAAGCTCCTTTTTATTATTGTGGATGTTCTTTTTCTCTATCTTCACCATATCCTCTGTTAATGCATTTACGCTTTTCGATTTTAAATTTGTTATGGTCACAGGCATGATTTACAAGGAGTACACTTTCAAAAATCTACTCGGGGTTTGATTGGGATGAAGAATCGATCTGATCTATCCCTAGAACCAAAGGGCACAGCCCATGGTCAGCGCTAGTTGCGCAGTGGATCAATAAATAAAGTTGATTTCATTAAAAAAAAAAAAATCGATCTGATCTATTTTTTTGAATTCTTCAGGATACCCTGAGATGGAGCGAACATTCATTTTGGTAAAACCAGAAGGCGTGAAGAGAAGACTGGTGGGTGAAATCATAAGTAGAATGGAGCGGAAAGGGTATTTCTTGGGTTCTATAAAAAGTATTATTCCTAGTAAAGAGTTGATGGACGAGCATTACCAGGAACACATAAACAAAGGTTGGTACCAAGGTGTTAGAGAGTATTTCACGAGTAACAAGGTCGTGGCAATGATTTGGATAGGTAAGAACATTGTTTGTGAGTCTAGGAGGCTGATAGGATCAACAAATCCTTTTGAAGCTAGTGTTGGCACTATCAGAGGTGATTTTGGAGTGGATGTGGGTAGAAACTTGGTCCATGGATCTGACTCGGCTCAGAGTGCAGAGAGGGAGATAAAACTGTGGTTTGGTGAGGATGTGCCACATGAGAAACCCTTTGACTATGAACTTACTTACGAGAAATAAAAGTTAGATTTCCAATTAATTCTTAGGAAAATGCAGTGTATCAAAACACCATGTAACTCAGTTTTTGATGCATGTGTCAAGAACTGTATTTTAGTCCTGCCCTTTTAGAACCATTCTCATTATCTAAAGTTAAGAATTTACTCCCATCTCAAGACAGGATATCCGATGAGCGATAACTTTATAAACTACAAAAGAAGGAAGAGAGAAAAGAAGTATTTGAGTATACCTGCTTCCACCCTCTTAAAAAAAAAGGGAAGATTACCAAATCTACCACCGATAGATAGATTAAACCATGAACTATTAGAATTTTCAGAGTTTGTGAAACCAAGACCTGAGGAGATAGAGCTGAGAAGATTTCTAAAAAATAAACTAATAAAGTTGATAAAGAAGCATTTCCCAGAGTGTGATGTCTTTTCTTTTGGATCCTTTGAATCTGAGCTATACCTCCCCACTAGTGACATAGACATAGTAATCATTTACAAGAGAGACAAGGAGATGGATAGAAAGATAGATGAAGATATGTCCAGGGAATGTGCAGATAAAAGGGATGTAAACAAAATATTAAAAGATATCTCCAAAGTTTTATACAAAAGTGATTTTATAGACACATCACAAATCATTCATATAAAGAGTGCTAGAATACCGATACTGAGATGTAAAGATGTGAAGTATGGCCATAGATTTGATATAACAGTGAATCAGAAAAGTGGGATTGAAACAGCAAAGTTTATAAAAAATGAAATTTCTAAGAGACCATACCTGAAAGATTTTTGTGTTATCCTAAAATACTTCCTAAAGATTAGAGGTATGAACGAATCAAACAAAGGTGGGTTGTGTAGCTATGCCCAATTTCTTATGATTTTAAACTTCTTCCAGTTACATCCTTTAATCCAACTACAGGCTATAGACCCCCTGGAAAACTTTGGAGTCCTATTCTTAGAGTTCTTTCAATTCTATGGCTATGACTTTAGGTATGAGAAATGTACAATTTCAGTTAGGGATGTTTATTACAAAAGGAATGAGATGAACGACAACATTTTGAGTATAGAGGATCCCTTAGATACATCACATGACGTGGGTTCTCATTGCACCAATATGTATGCCATAAGGGATGTATTCCAACACGTTTACATTCTTATGACCAGTGTCATCAAAGAGAAGACGAGGAAGAGTGAGAGTTTGCTGGATCTATGGATTAAGATGGAGGACAAGGAGGTAAAGTGGAGGGAGATGAACGTTATAAAGTATAGGGAAGAGTTTAATTAAAACATTCTCACGGTCTAAGGGTATTTACATTTCTATGTCCTCTAGGTATTTGTATTCAAAAATAAAATCTTTCTTTTTCCTGTTACTCCATGTAACATCAAAGTCAAAGAAGAGAAAGATACCCTGTTCATAATCCTCGGTTATAAGCTTTGGCTCTTCAAGTCTTTGGAACCAGGTGTGGTATTTGGTATGGAATCTCCAGGAATACTTTTTAAGCTCTTTAGCTGAGAAGTACTGTTTTATAGTGTTAGGATGAAAGTAAAACATAAAGAACAAGGTATCAATGTCTAACTTATGGTAGATCTCTGGTCCTTCAAAGATGTGAAGTGGTTTTTTTGGAAAGAACTCAGGGATATCAATTCTATTTATTGGTGTATACTCTTTAAGTTCATCCAATTCTGAAAAGTTAGCTTTGTATATAGCAGAGTTGTCTATTTGTGTTAGATAGAAATGTCTTTCTAAGTTCTCTCTACCAATTCTAATTTCATTTTCCTGTATCATCTTAGATTTTAGACTTTCTATCTTCTCTTTTAAACCATCGAAATTAAAGGTTCTGAGTTTCTCCTTTTTCTTTGATAGAGATAGCTTATCTCTTTTTTTAGCGTCCAGTAACTTTGCTGCATTTTGCCATACCTCAGCAGGCGTCAATTTACTATTTTCCGTAGCACTGCTGGATATCATACCACTCCTACCTTCCTCCATACCATTCTTAGAGGTATTCACCCCACTCCCTTTGAAGTTGTATTGTAGATAACTCTCCCTTCTAGACATAGGAGAGGTTCCATAGAACACCTTCTCTTTCCTCATACTTTCCTTTCTTATGAAATTGTTCAAATGTTTTGATTGGGTAACAGGTGACTCTTCCTTCTTTAAAATATCCTTCTTGCTTTCTACATTTCTCTTCATCTCTAAGGGTGAGAAGCAGAGACAAAGAATGAGTTTGGAACTGTGGTAAAATTATCATCCCCTTATTTTGTTTATTTCTTATCATCCCCATCCGAAATGTTTTCATCCTTTGATTTGGTCCTGTTTGGAATTTCAACTCTTTCCTTCCTACTGGCCTTTGGATTTAGCTATGGAGAGGAGGACAGTGGGTGTGTAAAGGAGTGTGTGTAAGGGATGATTTCGTATTGAAATAAATAAAAAAATTAAAATTTTATTAATTTTTATCTCGTTTAAACTATTTCTTATCAAACATAACTCATTGTTTGTTCTTTGGGTTTGATTCATCTCTCCTCCTTCGTGTATTTATCTCTTTTTCCTTAAATACCTCTCCAATTCTTTTAAATATCTTGGTAATATGACAATTTCTACTTTTCACTGTGGATCTCTCGTTTTGTTGTAAATCCGAGCCTTTAAATCTTTGATTCTCTTCATTTTTCTCCATTTCTTTAATTTTTTTATCCCTTAACATCTCCCTGTTCGTTTTATTCCTTCTGTTAGAACTCTCTTTTATTCTCTGTTCTAGATATTCCAAAATACCTCTATCTATCTCAGTGTAGTTACCCTTTTCATTCCTCTTACCATTTGAGGTATTTCCCCTGGAGGAAATACTCCTCAAAAACTTTTTGGAGAGGTTTTTTGGTGAGGTGGGATGGGGAGACGGGGTGGAAAAGATATTGTATGCTATTTCTGATGTTGATGGATTTAGAAATACCATCACTTCATTAGTGGCCTTCTTGGAACTCAATAATGGGCTGAGATACTTTGAGTACAGGGTATTTCTGTTTAGATATAAAGAATTGTTTTGAATGTATGGATGTGGTTTATGCAGACATCTTGGTTCGTATAGTTGACTTTTTTTAGAAAAAGTTCGGTGGTGGATGTGTTCTTGTAGTGAGTAAATCTTGCCTATTGAGTTTAGATGTACATCTAAATTTAATTTACTGAGTAAAAGGTTATATGCTCGTGATTCAGGTGAATTTGGATCTAAAACATTGGCTTTTATATGGAGTGGATCAAATTCAAGGTCAACTAATTTAAGTAAAATCCTTGGATCTATGATTCTTGGTTGTGGGAGCAGGAAAACATAGAATTGGGAATTTATCCAAGGATGGTTCGTTATATCACTCATTGTGGCTCTACATCTGGTGTTCTGCATCAGCATGGAATGAATAAGATGGTTTAGTGATGATGAGATAGTATCTTTAGTGTAAAATGTGGAGGAGAGAACCTTTTTGTAGAGTTCGTTCAGGTTGTTTCCATCAAATGGAAGATACCCGTGGGTCATTGCATACAAAATAACACCTAAACTCCATACATCTACCTCTGGACCAATGTATTCTTTTCCTCTTACCATCTCAGGAGATGCGTAGTAAGGTGATCCACAGAAGGTTTTGAGAAAACCTCCCGGATTATAAAATGTCGAAAATCCAAAATCAATAATTTTAACTACCCCATTTTCCTGCACTAAAATATTCTCAGGTTTTAGATCCCTGTGGATTATTCTGTTACTGTGCATGTATAGAACACCACAGAGTATCTGTATGAATATTTTCCTAGCTTTCTTTTCCTCTATACACTTGTTACTCATTATGTGATTAAATAACTCTTTTCCTTCTATATACTCCATTTCCAAGATTATGTCTGTTTCCGTTTCAAAGGAGCTATACAGCTTACACAAATTCTGGTGATTCATAATCGACATCAAATATATCTCTCTTCTCACCTTTTCCATTTGACGGACCTTCTTTAAGGCACTCTTACTAATAAATTTTAATGCTACTCTCCTACCCATTATGATATCATACGCCAGCTTTACCTTTCCATAGGATCCTTCTCCAAGATCTCCGAGGATGGAATAGCTGGGTAAAAAGTACCTATCCTCATTAAAATCCTTAAATTCTATCTCACCGGAGATATTCCTTGTAATCCCGCCCGCATTTTCAATTCCAACATCAAAGCATCTCTCCATACTCTTAACATTCTTAGGGGATGTTATCTCCATTAATTCTATAGTTTACTTCTTCCGGTCCAAACCTCTTACACTTAAATATCCATTTTTACCAAATAAATATAATGAAACAGAATTAAATCAGCCATATCTATCTCTAAAGTTTTAATTTCCCGATTATTTGCTAACAATCGATCAGTTATTATATAAATATTTCTTCTAAAAGCTATACTACACATCCCGATTGTTAATTTCCATTATTTTACCATTTTTCAAATCTTATGATGCCACCACTTAAAACACCAAATAGGTGTTTCAAGCTTAATGGTTACGTTCTAGGAAAGAGAGTTAGTGATGTCAATACAGATAAAGTTATGTCATCCAGCATCATTTTTAAGGTAAAAGAAATTTACTCTTCAAGAAGATTAATAAAACACCAAATAAACAATAATTTTAGTAAGGTGGTGGAAAGAAGAGATTTATTACTGAATCCTTTTTGGGTTCATTTACAGTATAGCTTACATTACCCCCAGTGATGGATGAAGACTTGACTGATAAGTTTTTTGAAAGGGAAAATGTACACAAATTTTACGAGGAATGTGCCGATAAATTTGCAATAACAAGACATAGGGCTTGGCCCTATACAGAGATATTTGCTAGGGAATTCATCACACCTACCTCTATGGTTTTGGATAGCGGATGTGGAAATGGAAGATGTATTCTCACACCTAATACAATAGGATTAGATTACTCAAATAACCTACTAAAGAACGCTAAAGATAAGATATCTTGTGCTAGTACCTCTTTTATTAGAGGTGACATTCTTTCTCTTCCATTTTCTGATAGTTCATTTGATGTGATTCTCTCCATAGCTGTAATTCATCATCTCAGTACACCCGAAAGGAGAACCAAATCAATTCAAGAGATGTACAGAGTATTAAAACCGAGAGGTAAATGTCTTATTTACGTATGGAGTAAGGAGTATATCACACATAAAAAGTTTAAACCCATCAACTCTTCAGGTGATGTTCTAGCATTATGGAGTTGTTCTCCAGTTAACAAGAGGTACTATCATCTCTTTACTTTAGAAGAGTTCACAAAGTTAGTACATCAAGAGGGATTTAAGCTTCTAAAGTCATCCAGAGAGCAAGAGAGTTTATTTATAGTTTGTGAAAAGTAGGAATAAATTCAACAACATCCCCATTCTCTATTTTGTATCAATTTAACCTTTTACCACTCTCTACAACACTTCCCTTTTCTTCCATCCTTCCTTGCTGCTTCAAAAAACAACAATTCCAGGACATCCCAAGGGAGGATGGAAGAAAAGGGAAATGGACCGAAGGTTGATATTTCAGTGTCTAACAGAAAGGATAAACCACTAGGAAGACCTACCTCTAAACCACAAGAGATAGAGAATAAGAAGTGTAATATTTCCCTAGAAAAACCAATTCTTAGAGGTAGAATCCATCAAATAGCTTTCTATAAGACGATAGTTCTATCGATGATTTACTTTCTGTTTTCCATTTTAAAAAAATTTAAATTTGGGATTCTAATCTATCTCCTCTCTCAGCTGCTTCTTTACGGTATAAGTAGTACTTACCACATCAATAACTGGAAGACAGAGAGAGCTAAGATAATATTTCAGAGACTGGATCATGCTTCCATCTTTTTGCTTATCTCTGGTACACAGACATCCGTGGTACTAACACTCATTCCACTTAGCATTTCCAGTGTTAGTATAATTGTAACATCTTGTGCTATCTCTCTCATTGGAATACTAAAAGTTGTTGTTCTAGGTACCGTATCAGAGATAATCGACGTGGCTTTTTATATTGTACATGGATTATCAGTCCTACCCTTTATGAACATCATAGCTTCCTATATTAGTCTTTTGGATATCATTCTATTCTTTTTAGGTGGTCTAATCTACATTTCAGGCGGGTTAATATTTGCTATAGGTAAGCCAAATCCTTACCCAAAAATATTTGGACATCATGAGATATTCCACCTCTTTACTGTTATAGCTAACCTGTGCTTTATGATACCAATAATTAAAGGGTATATCAAAATGATGGGAGTGTAAAGAACAGTTCAACATTTTATAATTTTATTAAAATTCGTAGTTTTGCAAGTGTGTTGTATAAACAAATTACCCATTTTATAAGTTCGACTCTTTATAAATTAAATATTCCTCCTTATCAAATACTCTCATCTCCCATTCCCTCTCATCACATATTCTAAGAATACACTCTCTCCCATTAAAGAGACTTAAAGTGTTAACTAGCTCCTTAAGAGAGATAGCCCTTTTATTCTCACACTTAAAAAATCTTCTAATTTTATTTTTAAATTCATTTAAAGTCTTATCCTCTTCTTTACTTTCTTTAATAAACTCTTCCTTTCTTATTCTCTCTCTCTCCCTCACTCTTTCCAAAATATTTTTAAATCTTTCCCTTCCTCTCTCAACGTACGAACTGGAAGAGTTAGATGAATCTCTCATCTTCATGTTAGGATGTGCGTCATCTGCATTCTCACAGGTGGTGGAGTTACTCTCTATATTTATCTTATCACTCTCTATTCCTCTAAACTTCATATCCTCTTCAAATATTCTCTTTCTAGGTAACTCAGGTATCTCCTCAATGTTAAAGGAAGGATGGAAGGTTCTCTGCTCAAATTTCTCCAATCCTTCAAAGATCAGGAATTCCTTGTAGTATCTAACGACATACTCCCAAAGCATCTCATCTAAAAGATCAGAATTACCGCACTTCAAAGAATAAGAGAAAGTATCCACATACTTGGTGTTATGTAGGATATTTACCTTTTTAAACTCAAACCAATCACTTTTTAACCAATACAGCTGTTCTATCTCCTTAAGAGATATTCTATGTCCCAACACATCTTCAATACTCTTCTTACTTTTTATAAATATCGAGGTGAGTCCCTTTACCTCATTGAATCTCTGTATTGTTACTAGCATTCTAAAAATGCTGGATATTCTTCTTAGGTGTAGGGGAAAGTTCACTCCTTTATTTATTCTACTGTAGCTTTCCAAAAATGTCGGAGTATTTCCAATATTCAAAATTCTATCTTTTCTATCTGCGAGAGATGTACCTCTAGGAATTTCATTTTGATTTTCAACAGGATTTGGATCGGGTGATAGTCTGTTTATAACACCATGTAATATCCTTTTATTACATTTCTTTGTATCTTCCAAACTCTTTACTTTTCTCTTCATTAATTTTGAACTCTTCCTTTTGAAAGGGAAGAAATGAAAATAAAGAGTTTGGAAGATACAAAGAAATGTTTTATTTATTGATTCTTTCCTCTTTTTCTTTTTAAAAACTGAAAAGATAAAACACTACTCAATAAAACAAAGTAAGAGGAAGTAAAGTTTTATAACCGAAAGAAGGTAATTTCATAGAAAGAGATAATGAAATTTAGTAAATACTTTGAAGACAGAAAGGTTGATTTGTTTAGGTATTACTATTTAGACTACAGTAAATTAAAAGGTCTATTTAAAGGACTAAACGAAGGATATAATGAAGAGAGTGGATGTGGTACAACACCACACTCTAATGAAAAAGAACTTACTGAAATGCTAGATAAGGAAATGAACCGAGTTTTTGACTTTATAAAAATAAAGCAAAGTGAATATGAGAGAAGATTAAATGAGTTAGAGGTATTATCTAACCAATGCTATTCAAATGGTGATGTTAAAGATGAAACCAACTCACAAGACACCCTAAAAACAGTGGCGGGTGAAGAGTTAAGAGAATTTAGAAGGAGTAAGAAATATAGAAATAGTAAGGTTAACATAACAAAAGAAGAATTGAAAAAAGAGGGTAAATGTGAAAGTGCTACCTCCTTACCCACTCTTACAAAGAAAGTTAAATCTTTACACAGAGAAATTGAAAAATTAGCCAATTTTATAAAAATTAATCTTTTAGGATTCAATAGAATACTAAAGAAGCACGATAAACACAGTAAACATAAAATAAGGCCCATTTATAGAATTAAATTAAAGCTTAGAGTTAGATCGATTCATTCCTTGGATTCTCTTCTCTATAGAATCAGTAGAATAACTCTCATCACTTCTAGAACCTCTCCAGAGAATAAAGAGAGTAACCAAGAGTTTATTAGAAGAACTAACAAATATTGGGTACATAAAGAGAATATAAACTCTTTGAAATGCTTTATATTAAGATACCTACCTATTTACGTGTATAGTGGTAATAAAGGGAATATTAAAGATGGTAATACTGCATCCTCTAGTGTTACAGATACAAATAAAGACGCACCTTTATTTATCCATAGAGATAATGGCAATAATAAGATAGATAATAGAAATGACATATCTAATACAAGTATCGACTCTTATTCTAAATGGAATTATAATGACCACGATAGTTGTATTTCTAGTGTTTACCTGGATAATGAAAGGTTTGAGTTGTACAATGATAGATTAAAAAAGTTACCGGGAGCTGAAGCTATAAGAATTAGATGGTACGGATCTACAATTGGTGAGGATGTATTTATAGAGAGAAAGGTGCATGAGGATGGATGGACGGGAGAAAGAAGTAGAAAATCAAGATTTCGAATACCTGAAAGTATGGTAAACGAATATTTAAGTGGAATGGATGTATGGAGGGAGGTGGAAAAATTAAACCTGGAGGATTTGGAAAATACTCATAGATTATACACTGAGATACAGCATAGTGTCCTAAAAAAGAATTTAAAGCCAATAGTCAGAACATTTTACAGAAGACTTGCCTTCCAGTTACCAATGAGCGCCAGAATTAGAATTTCTTTAGATACGGACCTGTGCATGATAAGAGAGTTTAAAAGAAGTCGAGAGAGTTGGAGAAGGAAAGAGATCAACTGTGAGTTTCCCTTTTACAGACTCGGAAAGGATGAGATAGTAAGATTTCCCTATGGCATATTAGAGGTAAAGATACAAAGTGTTGATGATTCTACTCCAAAATGGATAGATAAAATGGTAAAGAGTGGGTTAATGGAACATGTACACAAATTTTCCAAATTCCTTCATGGATGTGCTGTTCTATTTCCAAATGAAACAGAGGTAATACCTTACTGGTTGCCACAAATGGATTTAGATATAAGGAAAAAAGAGTATAGGAATATCGGATGTAACGAAACAAGAGGGGCCTTGGAATGTGATGGGGATGTGGTGATAGATGTACCAGAGGATAGTGAAATACCGCCAGAAAATGAAAATACCATCTCTACGACAAGCACCCTTCAAGTACCGGGATCCTTCAGGAATAAAAAGATTTCAATTCCGGTACGGGTGGAACCAAAGGTTTTCTTTGCTAACGAGCGTACCTTTCTGAGCTGGCTCCATTTTTCGATCTTTATCGGTGGAATTGGAACAGCAATGATGGGACTGGGGGATAACAAGGCTGTGTACTCTGGGATAGGATTTATTATCGTGTCAGTGCTTTTTGCGATGTATGCTTTATATTTATACTTTTGGAGGGCTGGAATGATCAGATTAAGAGATCCAGGACCGTATGATGATTTATATGGACCTGGTGTATTGGTGTTTGTCTTTCTATTGGCTATGCTCCTCTCCATGTTCTACAAATTTCATTTAAAGTGATAAAAAGGTCATTTACAATGCTTTAAAGTGTTCTTTATTTAATAAATTTAAATTTATAGAGAAAGGTGTTCTATAGGTAATGACTCTATCTTAAAAAGAGTTCTTTATCTTTGTGTAAATCTACAGATCTTTGATCTACCCCTCAGAGAGCTGTCTCGTTAGAAATGATAGAAAGAATGAAAGAGAAAGTAGAAGAAAGCAGCAATATCATTGATGATTCATTATCTAATACTGAGATATTACTAGAAAAATTGAAAATAAGAGAGAAGGATGTGATTAGCATTGTATTTATTGGCCATGTAGATGCTGGTAAATCCACCATTGGTGGACAGATCCTAACTTTACTTGGAATGATAGACCAAAGAACGTTAGAAAAATTCAAAAAGGAAAGCTCTGAGAAGAACAGAGACAGCTGGTATCTTTCTTGGGCATTAGATACAAATCCTGAAGAGAGAGAAAGAGGAAAGACAACCGAAACGGGAAGAGCTTATTTTGAGCTTGAAAAGAAGAAGGTTGTTGTTTTAGATGCACCTGGCCACAGAATGTACGTCTCTGAGATGATAAATGGTGCTAACCAAGCAGATGTGGGAGTGTTGGTAGTGAGTGCCAGAAAGAATGAGTTTGAAGCAGGTTTTGAGAAGGGCGGTGAAACCAAGGAACACATCATTCTGGCAAAGATTGGAGGTATTAAAAAAGTGATAGTATTGATAAATAAAATGGATGATGAAACAGTTCTGTGGAGTGAGAAAAGATATTTAGAAATAGAAAATAAGCTCTCTCCGTTATTAAAAAAGTTGTTCAACAAAGATGATATAAAATTTATGCCAGTAAGTGGTTACAAGGGAGAGAACATTATGGAAAGGATGGAAGATTCTTGGTACAGAGGAGAATCACTGTTGGAGCATTTGAACAACATGAAAATAGAGAGGGATTTGACTTCTCCCTTTATTTTTACAATAAATGAAAAGATAAAGAACATGGGAATTGTCCTATACGGTGGTAAGATAGAGAGAGGTATCATTTCCAGGGAGAAAGAGATATTAATACTTCCAAATAACACATTTTCTCAAATAGTGGGCATGTATGATGATGAGGAGATGGAGATAGAGTGTGGTAGAGCAGGAGATATTATTAAGATTAGATTGAAAGATAGCGATGATGATGTAAATGAGGGTGATATTCTATGTAGTGTTAATACCACCGATCTAAAGGTATGCACTGAGTTTACCTGCACACTTACTGTTTTAGATTCCAAGAACATCCTCTCTGCGGGATATTCCTCTATCCTACACGTTAGAAATATCACAAAAGAGTGTAAGATTGTAGAATTTAGAACTATGGTAAATGGTAAGATGATGAAGAAACCCTTTGTTAGAAAAGGAGAGAGGGTACTAGCTAAGATAAGATGTAATGCACCCATAGTTTTATACTCTGGTGAGAATAAGTCTAGCATGGACAAGTTCTCTCTTAGAGATGAGGGGATAACCGTGGCAATAGGGGTGGTGAGGAATATCCTGTAATGGTAATTAAATATAACGCCTAATTAATTTTCCTGTACAGGTAGAAGGTTCTACTATAGCAAGCCAGTCTTTGTGTCACTTTTAATACACTCTCGTACTCCTTAAATATTTTATCTATCTTTTCATGTGAATTCTCTCTACATTCTTCATTTTCACCTTTCTTATCCTTTCTTTCTCTTCTTTTCATTATATCTCCCCTTTTGTTAACTACCATTTCTAGTCCTGTATTTACTTCTGGTATCCATAAACCTACATATCCACCTTTCTTTAAACTATCTTGGGAAATATCCCTGACTTGTTCTATGTAAATGGAAGATCCCATCTTCTTAAGAGAAGTTCGATCTCCATAAGGTGGATCTACCAAGATACAATCAAACTCAAATCTTAGAGGATATGAGAAGATATCTCCTATGATAATCCCCAAGAGATTCTCTCCAAAATCCTTGAAATTATCTAAAATAGATGTATTTTTAAGACTTGTTTTAACATTCCCCTTTATCTCATTCTTTCCTACCATTTCACCCAAGTCATAATCCATCCCTACAACATATCCACCAAATACTACACATCCTAGAAGTATTCCACCACTACCCACACAAGGATCTAACACAACATCACCTCTCTTTACACCACACACATTACCCATAAATACACTCAACTCCCAATTCATGGAGGTATGTCCTATAAACACTCTATTAGATATACAACCCATTCCCAACATTTCCTTCCTTTTACTTCTCATGTAAAATAAAGAAATGTACCTTTCATCCTTGGTTATATTAACATTTATTATCATTTCAGGATTATCTAAATTTACCTTTCTACCTCCCAAGAGATATAAATATTCCTTTATTATATCATTTCTTGTATTATTATCTATCGATGTATTGTGAGTTATGACATTTATTTTACCATTTTTCATATTTTTATCATTTATAATCTCCTTATTACTCTTCTCTCCATCTATAAGAATAGATGCATCTTTTATAAAGATAGATCTATCACAGAGATATTTTATATCCTCCTTTTGGCATTCTACTATTTCTAAAGGATCATAGATAGAACATTCTTTAATGATTTTGTATTTTATATTCCTGGCCATGAAAAGATGCTTAGTTTCTAAAGATCTAAAATTTTTGTACGTGTTGGTATATCTTAGAAGAAAACGAACCATTCTTGAAGGGTATTAAGCTTATAACAAGAACTTATAAAGACTTATTTTTATGGATTTGGGTATTTTTCTTATCTTCTCTTGTTTTCCACCCTAAGAGTAATGGACCCGGAGGATATTCACAAACAACTCACTGAAGATGTTAAAAGCATTGAAAATGAAGTTTTTGAAATGAGACAATTACTTAAGATATATAAAAACGAAGAGATAGCTCTTAAACGAGAGAGATATCTCTTAGAAGAGTGGCTAAGAGAGTATGAAAATAAGGAGAGTAAAGAGAGGGAGAAAGTGTGATGGAGAGTACAACCGCAGTATTGAACTAAACCCTCTATTTTTATTTAAAGGTATGTAATAGTTATTTTCTTATAATTTAAGAGCACTTAAGACCGGAATTAATATCTACTGTACATAACACCCTATGATGTAAAGACAAACTTATAGGTAACCACAGTGTTATGAATAACCACAATGCGACTTAAATAAAATGGTTATAAATTAATTATATTGTATATAGAATATACGTTCTAACTGTAACTTTATTGTAGAAGAGATTAGAGCTATAAAAAGATAGATCCTCTAGTACTGAACTCTGTGATTCCAGAAAAGCAACCAAGAGGTGTAACACTACTACAAATCTTTTTTGGATTATATGGGATCAATCTAAGTAATTCAATCTGATCTTGAATAGACATAATTTTTATCTTACTCCCCTCACTCAGCAATAAGATGATACTCTCCACGTTTTGAAGCGTTAAATTTTCATCATGGAAAATAAAAACCTCCTCAATTTTATTACCTAATAATGTAATAACACTTTCCATGTCAGAAAATCCAATGCTCATAAAATGCAACTGATTTAACTTAACCTTAAATATGGATGAGTTTATCGTTGATATGTCATCCACTATGGAGCAAGAAACGAGACATAGTATTTGTAATTTGTTACAATTTGATAAAGAAACAAAATCATTCTCATCTAAAGAAGCCTGTAAAATGCTCAGATAAACCAAACGTTGTGATAGTATACTTGGGCTTCCATTATCACTCAAGATAGAAGATAAGGTAGAGGATTGGGTCCTTGCCCTGCAAACTAGTGATGTCAATGGAAAGTCTTTTAGATTTTGGAAAACAGTGTCACTGTCTCTGCCAATATCCATATAAGAAAAATAAAATTTCTCTAAACTTCCTAAGTAATTAAACACATCCTCTTGCTCTTTCAACTTTATTTCTTCTATTGAAAAAGATGCTATCAATAACGTTCTAAGTTTTTCAATACTAGTAATGATTCTTAGATCATCCAAAGTAAGGGTGTGTGAAATAGCAAAACGTAAACTAAGAGATGTGAGAGTCTTGACAATAGTACTATCTTGAACAAATATCTTGTCTATGGAGTCATTGAAATCAGCAATCAAAAGTTCATCCAAACTAAACTGTGACAGGAGTGAGATGTGTTGTGTAGATCTGTACCTGATTCCTCCGTATTTTCGTGTAACACTAACACCCAACTTTTTCAAGTTTTTCTGTAGCTTCTCATTTTTTAGTATCAGATCCAGTGGACAATCTATCCCCCTTTCTCTTAGCTTACTGGAGATCTCATTGCTTAGTTCGCTGGAGGGTACAACATCACTTAGTTTTACTGTCAACTCTTCTAGAGTCTCTACAAATCTATCATTGCAGAACAAAGTGTGTGCAACAAAAAAGTCGCTACAATCTAGAGTGAGTTTTGTCAAGGAATATGATTGTGATAGTATCCTTATACTTTCAATATTTGTAATCTTACATTTCGACATATCCAACACTTTGAGACTCTTCTGTAGCTTGCAGTCATTGTAGATGAATGGGAAATCTATAACGATCTCGTGATTACTATATATTGTATTGATATACAATTCTTCTAACGAAAAAGTGGATAACTTTATAAAATCATCTTCTACTATTTCCATGACCATAACATCCATCACTTTCAGATTCTCTTTTAGTGTTTCACTCTCAAGCAGCATATTTAATTGATCAGCTGTAAATATAGGTGTGAAAAGTTTTAGTTTCACTAAATTGAGTGTTGCAATGTAACGTATCTCGGAGGAATTCAATAGACTATTTTTCGTGTCAAGTGAGTTAAAGTAGCCACAATTATTGAAAAACTTGACAATAGTGAAAGGTTCACATCCAATATTTCTAAGAGATGTTACAGCATGTGATTCGAAAACAAGCTCTTTTATGGGTATTTCAGCATCTTTGTTGTCCTCTTTGGTTTTCAACACGTCCTTTCCAAACCCTGCACCAGTAATGTCTAGAAAGACTTGGAACAGTACTTTCATCATATCTTCGCCAATAATATCATTGTTAATCAACTTATCATACATTTCACGACTTTCCTCACAACCAGAATCATGTAACTCCTCGTTCGAGTATTTCCCCTCACCATTCCATGATTTCTTTGATAAACCACTTTCTTTCGCCTCTACAAAATTATCTTCTATTAACCATATCACTGAAAACAACAAACTTTGGTACAGATTCTTAGTGTCAATGGTATATTCAATGTATTTGTTTACTGTCAACAATACATCAATTATTGACCTATCTTTTATACAGCTACCAATGCTTGATTCCTGTTTATTTAGCGATACAATCATATCAAATACTTCTTTTGTCGTATCTATTGGTATTGGGTCTTCATCACCCTCAAATTCACCAGAAAACACATCTAACATGTTTCTTATAGGATCGAATATCGTGACATCTTTAAGATCGTATTCGCTCACACCATCTCTCAATCCAATCTTAACTTTCTCGCTCTCAATTTCACACATTACTTGTAACACAACTATTAATGCATATAATATATTGTAGATCATTCTCCTCTCCTTATCTCTTTCTTTTTATTAATTAATTAAAGGGGAACGTTACAAATTAAATTAAATTTTAATTAAAAAGGAGGTGTGGGGTAAAAAAGGGTAAATTTTTTAAATAAAATCAATTCTATTTAATTGATCTATTACTCAACTAGTGCTGATAATGGACTGTGCCCCTTATCTCTAGGGTGGATTTGTGATGGAGGTGGTAATACTTCACCTCATTATAAGTTCCGGTTCTGTCAGAGAAGAAACACGTCAACTTATACTACTGCAGCCGTTTTACACCCTAGAAGTACCTAGCTTACTCACAACAACTAGAATTTGAGATATTTACCATCTCGCATGTGCTCGAATCCGCGGTCCTAAAATCAGCCCACTCTACCTACCACTTGCCCTCTTCCCTGGTTTATAGTTCACCAGTTATGAATTGATGATTTTATTACAAATTTTATAACTCATTAAATAAGATTATAATATTCTTCAGTGTCACTATTCCACTATCATCTCATTATCTCTATAAAAGTCAATGATTCTGAACAACTTGAGAAAAAGGCTAATATTCATTTTGAGTTCTCTTCTTGGAACTTGTTTATTGTACTCTTCTAAATTTTTTAAGACCGCCTTAACAGTATAATTTATAATTTCACAAGGATCGAATTTATAACATTCACATTGAAGATATGATGAAATACGACATATCATGACAATCATCATCACCTCATTTTTTTCTCTGAAGGACACTGGAATACGTTCCATTAACTTCCTTTCGTCCAAAATGGTACCTTCATATCCACATTTACTCTTTAGCACATATAAAAGCTCCGAATCACTACATTCCTTCAATCCCTCTAAACCCATTGTGAGGATATTTGGGATACTACTCTCTAAATTAAAAGGCACTCTCGAATCATTTATTATTTTTTTCACGTGAATATGAGGTTCTATACATTTTTGCCTAAGGAATATATCTAAATAGTTCAGATACTCAAAAGCTTTTAAGTCTAGACTCATCTCAGAATTCAATAATTCCCTCTTCATTATAAACCAATTAATCATAGAATAATAAATAGACAATAATAGTATAGAATCACTTCCTAAAATATGTTGTAACCACAAACAACGATCACTAACATTCAACTCGAAAATAATTGAAAATATTTCCTCGTCTGACCATTTATCCATTATTTTTAGGCATTTCTCAGTTAATTCCTTGTTTTCCCTCTCTAAACCACCACCACTGCTTGACTTCTGGGGTAAATCATTCCCTTTACAATCACACATCTTGGAAAGATAGTAATCCTTGAGGTTATCTATTCTAAATTTTTTAAATAGCTTATTCAAATCCTTGGATTCATTGATCTTATCGATAATTCTTATAGTTGTCTCAAGTTTATAAATTAATTCTGGTGGTATACACTCCAATACTTTAAAATTGGAGGTATCATTACCTCCATTATTACGAAGACTACTGCGAATATTACTCTGTACAAAAATCTTAAAAATGCTACCCTGAAATAATACGAAGACTCTCTTACTCTCCTCACCATTAAGCTTCTTTTTAAACGATTCAAAGTTCTTTTCCACACAATCAATTATTTTTTCTTGAACAAAGGATTCTAATGGAATGTCATTATCTTCCTCTTCACTTATATAATCAACATAATTAATCTCATCATCACTACTTTTATCAGATAATATGTCACTACATGATATCATTTTAACCATATAGAATGCTATTATTGCTACCTTCTCCAAGTCCTTAAATAGTCCTAGCATAATTTCTTGAGATCCTGAAATTCTTTTTTATAAAATGAGGATGGAGAGGTTCTTTATGCTTTCGAGTTTCTGGTAAAAAATATACCATTTGCATCAATTTTATATTAGCAAATAAATATACAATTTAATTGTATCTTTAAAAGGGCTACTTCTCTTACACATTTCAAAGTTGTCTTTTTATTTATATTCTCTTCTTCTGAGATACAGACCCTTAGACTTAAATGTTGAAAGAGTTGGTGAAAAGGTGTTTAAATAAATCAGTGATATTTTTAGAAAATTTGAGTTACATTGAGAATGAAGAGGTGACTTTAACACGAGAAGAATTGAAATGTATTTCTTTATTCAATCTAAAAGAATATAAGAAATTATATTTTCACACTCTGTGTTCTAGGAGCAGTGGTAAGGGATATGTTTTCTGTACGTGTTGCACACAAAATAAAAATTTTTTGAGAAATTATGCGTTAATGCTATACAAAAAATTAAACGAGAGAGGAGAAAAGGAAAATAAAGATGTGGAAAGAGTGAATCAATCAAGAAAATGTGATCCGAGTTGTATAGAAGATGACCTTTTAGATAAAAAAGATGAATATCTTTGGTATTTAAAAGCTTTAATACTTCCTGAAGACAGGATAGAACAGAAGATAGATACTCTCCTTACATCCATAGAAATAAACCATAAAGTGTGGGAAGTGTATGAATATCTTACCATAAACACGTCATTTAATGATATTGAGAGGTTGGATGAGTTCTTTAACTCTCATTTGTTAAAGGATCAACCTCTCTTCTTAGAATTTAAGAGAATTTTCTTTCTCTATCTCTTTACACAGAGACTTTGTAAATCACAGTTTTTCAATTCTCATGTCAGAGAGATAGAAAGAGTTATAGAGAAACAAAGAATAGAAAGAGAATGTGAATACGAGCTGATCACAGAGAAAGATGTAGGGTATACAGAATTGTGTAATGGGAAGAAAAGTTCTGAATTTTATAGCACCTCTGAGAATTACCAACCGAATATTCCAAGAGGATGTACCATAGAAAGGGAGACATCTTGTAAGTTGAATCATCCAATCATTCAGAAAGAATGCTATTCAACCTCTAATTCATATACGGATTTCTCTAAGGACCGTACAACAATATTTCTGAAATCTCTCCTTGGTGGAGTATTTTACCATTTAAGGAGATTTTCTGAGAGTCTATCCCTTTTTAGGGAGATAACTAGTAATCCCTTCTACTTTGATTTGGATTTTTTAGATCTTTACTCCAACATTTTGTATATAAGAGATGACAAGATAGAATTATCTAAATTGGCTATTAATTCTTGCAATATAAACAGGTATAGACCAGAAACTATGTGTATAGTAGCTAATTATTACTCTTTGATCAATAACCACTCTAAAGCTGTAGAATACTTTAAAAAAAGTATAATTCTGGATAATAAATTTAGTATCACATACACCTTAATGGGACACGAGTATATAGAGCTAAAAAATGTGAATGGAGCCATTAAATCTTACAATCTGGCTATAAAATATAATAGAAATGATTATAGAGCTTGGTTTGGAATGGCACAAGCTTACAATTCCCTAGAAATGTATGAATATGCCACGTTTTACTATAAGAGAGGTGTTGAACTAAAAAGTGATGATAGTTTCATGTGGATGTGTATGGGTGATAACTTCATCAAGGCCAAGAAGAGGGAAGAGGGTGTTAAGTGTTTTAGGAGGGGTATAGAGCTAGGTGATGTGGAAGGATACATCTATATAGCAGATATTTATAAGAATGATAAGAAGTATAACGAGAGCGTAAAGTTTTATGAGAGGTATATTAATGAGTGTATTAGGGGTAGAAAGAAAGGTAAAGAGAACAATGATTTTAGGAATGTAAGGGGTGAATGCTTAGATAGCGTACTAACGGGAAAAAGATCTGATTCATTTTCCAGGATTGTTAAGTTCTTAAGGGAATATTTTGGTAAAGTAGGAAATGTTAAGAAGAGTGAGTACTACGAATCCTTGGAAAATTTCGGGATGGGTGGATGCAAAGAGGAGATATTTTAAATGTAAGTAAAATAAACTTATTATTTTTTAATTTTAACTCCTTGTCCTAGCGAAAGGGTTAATCCTCACTTTCCTATTCTCAGTAGATCTAACCCTAACTATCCTGGCATGTACAGCACAAGATATGCAGTACTGCTGCTTGTTAAAATATTTCGGAATATCAAACTCTTGGTAAATAGAAGCAACTCTTAGATCGTCTGTTGCTGCTGCTTCCACCAAATTTCTAATTTGAAATCTCTTAACAGCTTTATCCTTTGGACATGCCCTAGAGCAGTTATCACACCTTATAAATTGAGTATGACCTCTATTCTTCTTTCCTCTTCCGTGGTTCCTCCTCTTCACCGGCTTTTATATTAGCATTGTCGATTTTTACTTACCATTTTTTGAAGGGTGGGGGTATTTGGAAAATTTTGTAAAGGGAGGAGGTGTTGAGTTAAGGACCATCTCCCACCCTTAGGTAAATAAAAAAGGTGGAAATAATTAAAATTTAATGAGAATCTTGGAGTATTTTAGGGATCTAAAGCACAAAATAATGACACAAACATTACCTGGAAGGTATAAGTCAAGATTCACCATAAGAATTTACCTAATTTTTTTAATTTTAGGATTAGCTAATTTATTATTTGGTATTCTTCTTACTATTGGGTATTTCAAGTTATTTGAAAGGAATATACCTTACTCTAGTGGTTCTAACACCTACTCCTTTGAAGTATCTAAAGTTATAGATAAACCAATTTACTTTTACTTAGAGGTGAGGGATTTCTACCAAAACCATTCCTTTTTATCTAAAAGTTACGATAAAAAACAATTGGATGGCAAACCCGTAACTGACTTGTCTTCTTGTTATCCACTGGAATATGAAGATGGTAAAATTGTATATCCATGTGGTCTTAAAGCTAATTCATTTGTTCAAGATACTTATCAACTGTTTAGAGAGGATCAAGAGATTGATATAGAGGTATCTGACATATCTTGGTCTTCAGAAATTAGAAAGTACAATCAAACAGAATATTCTCTAGACCAAATTACTAATCCACCCTTGTGGCTACCTTATAATTCGGTTCCTCAAATTCAATACAATTATAGATTTATTAATTGGATGGCTTTGTCGCCCTTCCCAACATTTAGGAAGCTATACGGTAAAATCTCTAATGGTTTAGAACCGGGAAATTATTATCTAATTGTAAATAGTACCTTTCCTTATGGTAAACTTAGCGTAACCTTTCTCGAATCTTCATGGGTGGGTCCAAAGAATTATTTTTTAAGTATTTTGTTAATCGTTGTGGGGTCTTTGATTCTCATCACTTTGCCATTTTTATTGTTGAAGAGAAGGTCTATTGCCAGAACAAGACGATAATAAAACCATTCAAATATAGCAACCTCTACATTTTAATTAAAAAAAATCCTATCCTAATCTATGTATCATTGTATCTCATTTCATATCTTATCTTCTCCAAGGATCTCCTCCCATCCCCGATATTTCTATTACTATCTATCTCTGGTAACCTTAATTTTCTAACGATATTCGACTCATTGGTACTATCTGATGAGCCATTTTTAAATATGAAGTATATTAAAGATGTGAATATTATTAACATTACAGTTCCCAGAAAGAATAGACCGATCTTAACTAATATTTTTTGTTCTTTGGTTAAATTAGCTTGTCTATTCATAAATCCTCTATTTTCACTCTTTTTAGAAGTATTTTTCACCTCCTTATCATCTTTTACCTTGTTATCCTCCATCTTACCACCTTCTACCTTACTCTTCTTCACTTTCTTAGAAGGTTTCTCTATATCTTCGTACTCTTCACTAAATACTTTCTTTGATGTTTCCTTTTTAATATTTTTGGCTTTTTTTTTCGTTTCAGCGCTATATTTCGATGTATTCCTCTCTTCACTGTCCTTACCTCTACTATAAACATCTCTTGTCCTACTTCTAAATCTATCCAAATAATCCGACGAGAAATTATAATCTCTGGTAGATAAATAACTATTTAATAATAAGAGTAGAAATAAAACAACTAGCATTCCTTTACTATACACTCTGTGGAAGTATTATGCTTTATTTGTTTATATTTCCTTTTAAGGTAATGAGATGAAATAAAGATTGTTTTACAGGGGATATATCAAAATTAAGAATTTCTATCTTTATTAAATACTTTCAGAGGTTATGAGAATGTGAAATAGATCATTGGTAAAATTATTCGTATCTTGAACTTGAAAGTGTTTGTGAAAGGTGTTAACTAACAAATTAAAGAGAGATAGAGAGAGATATGAATTGGAGTATAAAATAATACCTTTGATATCACCTTTGTATTTCAAAATACACAAAAATATCCTGATTTCTAGATCTCTAGATAGGAATATACTCGGATGATCGATGCTCTTCATCTCTTCATTAGTGCTCTGAGTATTGTCACCTTGAAATAATATCTCCTCTTCGTTACTCTCCTGGAGTAGATATTCAATAACCTGAACTTCGTATGTTCTATGGAAAGTGGTAAATATTGGTGAAGAAAGGTCTAGACTTATAAATTCTATGGGATCGTGTGACTTAAGAAGATTGAGAGTGGTCTTTTCTTCTGTATCTATTGAATATAAATTATCTTTAGTATGTATTTTTATGTTTTGGACTTCCTTTCCCTTTCTAAAGTTACAATTTTTAATTATCTTCATGATCTCTTGGCTATTCTCTGTAAAAAGGATCATTCTGAGGGTTAAAGCAAGGTTCATTGGATATGATAGGATAAACCCCAAGCTATCAGGGCTAGTTTGTGTAACTTTAACACTACCAGTGGAATGGTATAACACTGGTGTCCAATCACACATGGACAACCACAGCTTGAATGCTTTAGGGATCTGATATATTATTTGCTATATCTTTATATCCTATAATGTAATCACTTAAAATGTAGATTTTATGTTTCTTTTGTATCCCCTTCTCTGTGAGATATTCAAAAACGCTCCTATACTCCCCATAGGTAACTCCCCCATGCAAGTATATAACTATGATGTTTGTGTCATCTTTCGATTTTTTGATATAGGGAAAGGTGGTTGAATTCAATCTCTTATGGATAATATCACTCACTATCTTTCTAATTACTGGTCTATATCCTAACTTGATATCTAGATCTTTTTTAAACGAGGGAAAGTACTTGTACTGTTTTAAGTTTTTAAATAAAAGATAGAATCTTTCTATCGTATCATAGAATTCAGGGAAATTCCTCAAGATCCTCTCTTTAAGATTGTCTATTTTTCCTCTATTTTTTAGTCTTTCTGGGATACCCTCTGTGTTCCATTCATTTTCATAATTGTTTCTCATTAGAAAGATTAAAAGTAACTTTATCTTTTTATATCTCGGTATTAATGGATCTTTTATTCTTTCTTTAATCTCATCTATTCCAATCTTGTTATTCTTAATGATTTCATATTCTATTTCACTCAATTCCTTATTTTTGACACACTCTTTGATTATCTCACTGTGTATAGAGAGATGCGATTTAAGAACTTCTGTCTTCTTTGAACACTCTTCAATATTCTCGATAGCATCTTTGCTAATCCTTTGATGGATTTCTATTTCATTTAGAAACCTTTTTATCTCCTCAGAAACAAAGTTTATATCTTTGAACTTTATGTTCTCAAAGAAGTTATCATTAATAACAGAAAAGAGATCCTTTCCACTTCTTATCAACCCATGGTTATATTCCAGATATTCATATAACATTGATTGATACTTCCATTCATAAATCAATGGGGTGATCAGATCTATAGATCTATCTAGGATTATAAGTTGCGATCCTTTCTTTAGAATTGGATCTGAAAGCTTTGAAGAAAGAAGATCACCAATGTTTTTTACATTCTCTGTGTTATAGTAGCGAATAGATGGAGAATATCCCAATGTGGTAAATAAACTGTGTATACCATCACATATTCTGTCTATCTTCTCAGTTGATGAGTTGGTTTGTCTTGTACTATTTTTCATATCACTTCCAATTTCTTTCCCTACTTCTAAGCCTCTATTTAAGTACTCGGGAAAGACTACATAGAGAAACTCATCAAGCTTGTAAATATCCAAGTAAATCTCGTGGATCTCTCTTATAACACATAACTTATCACACTCAGCTAACTCTTGTAAGTGATAATTATAAATGCTTGTGGTAAATAGAATTATATATTCATCATAAAATGGGGAGGATACCTCTTTGAGCAGACACTTCATATTCGATGGTCTGAGTATCACAATACAAGATATTCCTGACATCCTCTTTCTCTTTGTATTTGTGATTTCCTCAAAAAGAAAGAAGTCTTTGGATAGAAATGTAGAGTGAGGTATTAAATTGCTTATTAATTGTTTTGTATCGTTGTCGAATAGGATAATTTTCAGTCCACAGCCTCTGTTTAGAATTTTTTCGATTTTTTCATTGAATAACTCATCTCCTTGATACATTGAAAGACCAGAGCTAACTTAAGTTGATATATCTTGCTAGTTATGTGTTTCTTGATTCCTTCCACTATTCCAATTCTCCTTATATACCTTTTAACTAAAACAGGTGTTTGAAATTATTAACAGTTTCAAATATAAAACTTTAATTTAATTGGGAAAAAGTAAAAAATAACACTTTTATGTTCATTTATTGTACATACTTATTCTTACTATTCTTTTGAAACCCAACCGTGTACTTCGATCCAACTTTATCTATCTGAAGTGGCTTTGAGGAGAATTCTATCTTTTTATCAACTTCATTCAGGACCTTCTCCCCAAAGAGAGATTCATAAGAATAGAAAAGGACTGAATCAAACAATTTAAATGATAAAGATGAGTGTCTATCCAACCAAAACCCACTATCTATCTCCTCAAACTCTAATTTACCTGAAGATTTAACAAAAACACGTTCCCCTATTTTTACCCTGCTCATTATCTCTCTATCCTCTGTTTCTATTATATTTAAAGAGGCATTAGGTAGAGCATACCATTTGAACGGGAGAGTGAATTTTTTGGAGAGGACTACACTATCGAAGAACATTTCATAGCTTTGGAAATGAAAATCTCTAAGGTCATAAAAGTCAAAGAGGGTAATGATGCTCTTCTGGATCGTGTCATCAATGTAACTCTCATCTGTTATTTCTAGAATTTCATCTCTCATTTTAGCAAGACTTTCAAAATTCTTCCTAGGCGTTTTAATTACCACATTCCCTTTACTTCCATACAACAACCTTTCCTTTTCACACATAAATTTTATATAAACTCCATGCTTCTTCATAATTCTTTGAATATTCTTCCCTCCGTACCCAATAACCTTCTTGTGGTGTTTCTCATCCAAATAAAACGCTAGTTCTTCCGGATATTCACTTTCTAAAAGCTGGAAGGCATAGCTCACATTACATGTTTTACCCTCCATGTGCACCACCATTCTCTTCACCTGATTTTCAATCCTCGTTTTAGTTATAACTTCACATAAGCTTTCCTTTATAATTCTATTTATCTTTCCGTTTTTCTTTCCACACAGAAACCCTTCAAGTTCGGGATCCACATCTACCTCTAACTCACACTCGCTATCACTCTCATTCATAATCCTCTTTATCTCATCCTTATGTCCTATAATAACAAATTTCCTCGTTTGGTAATTTTCAGCACATCCAATTTCCTTATCTTTTACATACATCCTGTTCATATCACTCATCTCTATATTTGTGAAATACCTTGTATTTATATCACTCACATCTTTACTATCAATCTCATCCCTGGATTCGCTGTCATGTTGGTTATTTTCAAAGATAAAAACATCGTTAAAGCTATGGTTTATATCAAAGTTGTCAAGTAACAGTTTTACTATACTATAAAATATCTCCATTATCACATCCTTACACTTCTTATGCTTTGACTTATCAAATCCAATGAGTGATATTTTTGTGAAGATGTTATTTCCATCTTCTATTTCAAAATAACAATCGTTAGAACATAAGACATCCTCCATCTCAGATCTCTTATAATACAAGACATAGTAAAACTTTAAAGTATCAACAGAAAAGATAGATTTGAAACATTCTAGAGAATCCAATTCTAAGATACCAAAAGAGTCAATTAAATTCTTCTGGTCACTGATGATCAGTGCAGATGAGTTTATCTTTGATTTGTAGAATACCCTGTATCCAAGTCTTATTAGTTTTTCTGTAGAAAAATATCCTACCTTGTTTACCATTTCTCTCCCCATCAAAGCCTCTAACATCTTAATTATTTCTATTCTGGCCCTATAGCTTGCATCTTCGGTTCCGTTTATAAAGATATTTGCCTCATGAGAAATGTTCAATCTTATTAAAGTACCGGTCTCTTTAGCTATTAGCTCCACCCGCTCCAAGATTATACTTTTATTAGAGTACAAGCATAACGGTACATTGACTATGTAGAAATATCTCAGGACTCCACTAATTCTCGAAAGAAAGCTCTCTTTAGACGATTCAAAGTAGTTATAAACCAGAACTTTTCCAGTCCCGTCCCTCATTCTTAGAGAGGAAACCTCTCCCCTATCAAGAAGTATTCTCTTCAATCCTTGAAGCGTTTCGTTGAAAGCTCTAATTTTCAACTCATCTGGAACCTCTTGTTTAGTACATACTCCGAAGTAAATGTTGTATTCCGTATTATTCCTTAATCTAAACTTTCTCTTTATTCTCTCAAAGTCGTTCATCACACACTGATTATAAAGAATTAAACATTCTTTTATTTAAAGTGTAATTGAAACATTTTTCAACCAACTGGATATGAATTACCATATTTTACAATTTGAAACATCTATTTTATCAATTCTATTTTTTCATTTACTTATAAATTGAGCTGTTACATCCTAAGAAAGTCTATTAGTCCGCTATATTTTTTGTATCATTTGCATTTGTTAAGAACAAAAGTATAGAATTCTTGGTATCTATATAACGTATCACTCCATACTCATTCTTTGGAAATCTATCGTGCATACCACTCTATATGCAGATCTCTAATAAGAGTTGTATGGAATATCGCAGGAGGTGTGTAATAACACATGTTATATTTTCATGGATATTACCCTCTGAAAATGAAGAGCAAATTTGAAAGAGAGCTAGAATTCCTCCAGTCTCTCTGTAATCCAGAATACCTCCAATTTTTGTACAATAAAGGCTATTTTAAAGATGAAAGGTTTGTTTCATTTCTCAACTATCTTCAATATTGGAAAGATCCGCCTTATAACAGATTCATAATCTATCCTCAATCCTTGGAAATACTTAATTTGCTATGTAATGACTCCTTTATAGAGTCACTTTCCGATAATTCCGTATTTTCCACTCTCATAGAGCAACAAATTAACATTTGGAAGAATAGAAAATGAAAGATAGAGAAAAGGTAATGAAAATGGTACAATAACACATTTTAAATAAAATAAATTCTGTTTTTTATTTTATATCCAACTATTAACATTACGTTTCTATCCACCTCTTAAGGCCAGTACCATATGAACAACACTCATATTCCCTATATTATAGTCGCTTAAAGTCTTATTTTCGTCTATCATAACTCTGCCATAATAGATAAGTCTTTGCTTCTCTGGTGGAATGTAAGTGTATCCTTCAATATACTCTTTAAGATTTGTAATTTTCTCATTGTTATCAATTTCTATTTCTATTTCTCTACCAGTCAAAGTCATTACCTTTACTATCATCTTCCAAGGGAATGGGAAAAGAAACAATGGGCTTTATTTAAAAAATTAAAATGCATAAACAAAGATTTGGTTAGAGGTAGAAACAAAGCTTCAAAAAAATAGAAAATGGTCCTAATGTTATTATTTCTTCGCAAAGGACAAAATAGTGTGAGAGGGATTCGAACCCCCGCCCTTTCGGACTGGAGCCTAATTCCAGCGCCTTAGACCGCTCGGCCATCACACTTCCCGCTGGGGAAGTCAAAGTGTTTTTATATCAAAAGGTGTCCCCAAGAATATCATCAAAATACATCCCTCAAAAAATACCCTAAACAGATGGTTCATCCAATCTTTCCAATTTACAGTCTTAAGGTGAAGAGAATGTTTGTTATAGCAGCAGGGGGAGGTGGGGAGCCGGAATATGGGAAGAAAAATGGAGTAGTTTTGTTAGACATAACAACCAACAAATCACTTTCATATTTTGAAACACCAGATATGATCCTTCAAATTGAAATTTACGATCCTCTAGAAGAGGAGGAATCTCTGGATGAGGATAGCTTCTTTGAAGATAATATATTTAATAGGGAAGATACCAAGGATAATGAAATGGGTTACGAAACTGAAACCAAAATAAAGAAAGAAGATGAAAAGATAGAGGGTAATATTGTAGAGAGTGTTAAAAACAGCACTATAATAGATGAATATTCGAATAGAACCATACCATGTACCTCTAATTCCCTAGAGATACAAAAGCTTCCCTTAAATAGCAAAAAATCCCCTTTGAATCCAAATACCATTTTTGAAGATGAACCTAATGGACACAACAAATTTGATGAAGAGGTGAAAGAGATACCTCTGTATATAGCAATGAGAGGATTGGAGTATTTCTATGTTTTGAAATTGGAAAATAACACATTTTTGGAGATGAAAAGGGTTAAGAAAGAGGTAACTTTTTTATTTTTTAAAAATCTCCTGATTTTTATCTCTAATTCCAAGATATACTCCTTTTATAGGATAGATGAGAATTTAGAGATTTTATCTGAGATAGAGGATGATAGAATAGAAGAAAGGAAGAGTGTTAGAGATAAGAATGAAATTGATAATAGAAGTGGTAATAGTAACATTTATAATTCAATTCTAAATGATAGAACAATTGAGGAATATGTTTATATCCTAAGTAAGAACAAGAAAGACAATAGAATCACTGTTAGGAGAGAAGAGGGGAATTCGGATATAATCGAGAATTGGGTCCTATTTTTTATAATGAATAGAAGAATTCATAAAGTATTAAAAGAAGAGAACAACTTTATATTTGTATTTAGAGACAAGAAATATTCCTATAGTAGGGAGATAGGATGCATTTTCTATATCAAAAAGTTAAATTCATTGTGTTTCTATCTTAAGGGAGAGAACTCTACCCTCCACATCATTGACAATAAAAATATTGAGAGAATCTATGATATTGATAGGATTACCTGTATCTCTTTAGATAAGGATGTGGTTAGCATTGGTACAGGGAATGGGTGTTCCTATGTAATTGTAAATGGATATTGTTATAAAAATAAGTTGTACTATCTACCTATAACGGGTGTTTCTTATTGTAAGAAATTTGTTTATTTCTCATCCTTTGATGGAATGGTAGATAGGAAAAAGCTGAGGTTTAGAGGGTATTTTTATTACTTTGTGATTTTTGGTGTTATTTTGAGTATTATCCTGGGAGGAGTGATATTTTATAGGAAGAGAATTATGTTGTGGAATGGAAGTGCATAAGGTAAATAAAGGTAGGGTAGTTCATCGATCCTTTTACTGAGAAAGGGAAGGTAAGGAAGTTTCAATAAAACAAATTCATTATATGGTACATATCTTCTAGATAAAGTGGTACCGTGGTTATACTTATCTAATTATAATATAGGATATTTTCCCGTACGGTATCTAAGGGTGTGTTGGTATCTCCTACCTCTTATTATCCTTATATCAAAGATTGGGTTAATTTCTATCCTTGAAAAGCTAAAATGAAACAAAGGGAGATAAAGAATGATAAAAGTGTTAAAAACAGTAATATGATTAATGTTAACCATACTTGTTCTACTTATTATCCGTTTAACAGTACGTTTTTTAGATATTTAAGTAAGTATTTCTACATCTTACTGTTAATATTTTCACTTTTAATCACACCGCTAATACTAGTAATATCTTCATTGATGAAGATTGTCTCTAATGAGAAATGTTCTATAGTTCTTAGTAGTACTATAGGAAAGATTCTTTGGAAGATTTTTGATAGAATTGTAAAGAATGATGTCTTTGTAGAGAATCCAGAAGAACTTAAAAAGATAATAGAATTAGAGAATTATATTGTAATAAGTAACCATGTAGGATCTATGGATTTTATAGTTGTTAATAGTATAGCTAGGAGAAAGGGGATGATAGGGCATTTAAAGTACATTCTAAAGAATTCTATAAGGTACATTCCCATATTTGGGTGGGGAATGTCACTCTCCAAGTTTTTATTTATATATAGGGACATTTCCAGGGATAGGAAGATTATCAAAGATTGGGTTAACTTCTATATTTCTAAGAATCTACCCTTATGGTTGGTGATATATCCTGAGGGTTCCAGATTTACCAAGAGCAAATCTTTAGGATCTCAAAGGTTCTGTAAAGCGAATAATCTACCAGTTCTAGAGAATACCCTATTCCCAAGAAGTAGAGGATTTACCCTGTTTCTTGATGAGGTAAGAAATGGATATATTAAAGGAGTAGTGGATATAACAGTACAGTACATATCGATTGATGATAGTACACCAAATATGTTAAATTTTTTATTTTTAATTCCCCGTGGATATTTTAGAGTTAGAGTAAGGGTCATTCCTTTAGATGAAGTTGGGGATGGCAAGTTATTTTTAGAGAGGTTATTTGTAGATAAAGATAGAGTTATAGGTGAATGGAAGAGATGTGGTGTAAAGTTGTGACAGAACGTATTGGATTCCACTTTAGATAAATTCTGACAAAAACACCCCTTGGATGGTTAGGGCTACCAAGGGGTGCTTGATTCAAACTGAGCCGAGTGTTAAAGAGGTAATTCTAAAATTGGGAGAGAATTTTATAATTGAAGATATCAATGAAACATCTTTGTTTGTTGATCCCAAGTGTGTTGATGATCTAAGAACTAAGGTAGAGAGGATCATTTCCACAGCTACAAAGCACACGAATGGACACACTGAGTGATAAGATACATCACGAATAAGAATTAAATAAACTTTTATTTAACCCAATCTTTCATCTCTCACTCTTATTGTAGAAGGTTAGTGTTCCTAAGAGGTTCTGTTTTATAAATGGTCTCAAAGAATATCTTGAACATCGAGAAGATGGAAACCAAGGAAGTGAAGATGTATGGTGATAAATGGACATTGTGTTTGTGATCATACACATCAATAAACATCTTACTAAAATCTGCCACAATATTTAGTAAGTGAATGTGATTTCCCTTATTAAGAATGTTTATTAGTACACTGAGAAGGAGGTGTGTAATAAATTTAAAGTCCACTTTTATATCATCGCCATTTTCATTGATTATTTTATCTGAGAGAGGGACCATTCTTTGCTTAGTTTGTGGATATGTTGGTATTTCTTTATATGCCAGATATGTTGTAACACAGGTATGTATTGTAGATAGTGGAATACCTAACAGCTTTATAACATTGTAAATCTTGTAAATGAACCTGGATTCACTGTAAAGTAGGTCTGACACACACATTTTCAAGTGATCTAAACGTGAAAGATAGAAATGAACATTTACAGCCATTAAATACAAAGTTACAAGAGAGCAAATAATAAGAAGTATTTTGCTCACTCTTGTAAAGAATAATTTTATCAATCCATGATCCGATGACGATCTTGAGATTATCTCCACAGTACTTGAGACCATAAAAATTATTGAAAGTATTTTAAATATCTCTGGGACATTCCGAAAGTCCTTTAATATCAAATGGAAGATTAAAGAAAGGATAAAATTTCTAATTACGCTTACTTTTCTTAAAACGATGTTTATCTTATGGTTAGATGGAATACCTTCCCTTATTCTTAAAAATGTAGAGCAGATCTTGGAGTACATCTCTAAATCCTCTTTCCTTATCCTTACCTCTTTTTATACTCCTATTAATCTATCCCCTTAAGGAAATAATTAGGGGTATAGAGTGAGTAATAGCTAGGTTAGGGTAAAGGGTTTGCTATTAAAGTTTATATTTTTTGTTAATTTCATTTTAATTAAGCTATATCTCTCTTTATAATTATTAAATTTATGTTTAATATACCTTTAAATGCTTACAATCTCACAGTGTACTATTACAATATACGGCGCAACATTCAGGTGAAACAAGAACACCTTTTCACAATTCTAGTGTGATTTTATACCAGCGTATATAACATAAATCTATCTTCAGATGTGTTAGAGGTGAGGTCTATTGAGATGCATCTTAAAGGTGTCTTTTACCAAGACAGAAATAACTGATCTTTAAATCAAAATCTGAAAAGAAACAAAACTCAGTGGTGATTAAAAATGAAACACAATGAAATCACCCAACAAATCAAATCCTTGTGAAAAGAAAAGATGTATGAAACACTTTAATTTCTTCCTTTAATTCGTTTACCTGAAAAGAGTGATATAAAGTTACTGGATGGGTTATAAATACAAGAAGGATATCAATAATTAAAGAGATGAACCAAAGGTAATAGGTGGTTTTTGAAACTCTAAAGATAGATTTAAAATATAAATAAAGATACTCACTAAGGTTAAAAATTTAAAATGTTTTTGATAGTTTTATTGAGTATTAAAATAATTCGTGGTGCCACCGTAGCATCAAATTACGATAAAATCCTTGATTGTTCCATTGGAGGTCCAAAAATACGTGTTGTAAGACCTGAAAATCAGGATTATAGCAATAACACATCTTGGACCTGTACTGGAGAGGGGAATAGTGTATATACAATAGAAAATGGAAATCTTTATCTTACTACGAGCTCTGGTTCTTCTAGTGATTACAGCACTTCACCCACTACATCATTTTATGGACCTAGATCTAACAGAAGAACTGAAATAACACCAGAAGAGGCTGAAAATCATTTATGGAATAATTGTGGTGCATCATGCAAGTGCTATCCCAAACCTTCTAGTTATCCACCCCACGTACCACAGTCACAATCTCATGTTTTTGGACAGGGAAGTGGAAGTGATAGCACTTATCAGTTAAATACACCATTAGATACGGCATATGGACAAGTTGATGGATCATCCTCACTGATGGGTGATCCAAATAAATTCGTTACGATAAAGTTAAACATAAAATGTCATCCAAAATCCGATACTTTATCAGAGAACCAACGATCACCGTTTACAGCTATGATATGCTCTACTTCTGATCAATCTCAATCAGTGGTTTCAGGTGAGTCTTCTTCATATTCGCAAACACCTCAATATATAAATCAAGGGCGTTCTCAATCCAACACATCATCCCATGATCCAAATTACAGCGCTGAATCACTTTGTAGCTATGTGTGTGATCAGGTAACTCAAGACCAGAATTACCACACCAGGGAACAAACACCTTATAGTCAAGGCTATCCTCACTCAAATGGCTATGATACTCAGTATACAACACCATATACTGATCATCATCCAATGAGTAGTTATTATTCAGGTGGTGATCCATCTTCGCAATCCAATCAATACGGTCAAAACTGTTTCTATACTTGTAATTCACCACAATCTAGTGGGCAGAATTATAATTATTCGGAGAGGTATAATCCATCTTACACACAGAATAGTACCTATTATCAATCACAAAACAACACACACTACGGAGGGTATCCCTCTACCTATCCAAGTTCCATTCCAGCCTCACAACCTACCAAATCCGGCCAAGAATGTACTTATGTCTATGTTTGTGATCAACCATCACATTATCAACATCAGAACAGTCAAAATAATGAGTCGAATAACCCGAATAATCATCAATCATTACAATCTTCCCAATATGGTCAAAATTGTTTCTATGTTTGTGATCCATCACACCAAAGTTATACACCCTATTCTTACAGCCAAACAAACTCTCCAAACACTAATTATCCACAGTACTCCAATCAAATAGCACATTCTCATAGCAATCCATACTATACATCAAGATATGATGGGAGAACATCTCCATATGGTCAGGGATCTGGCTTTCAACCACAGGCATCGTATGGATCCACAACAGCACCTGGATCTGTCATCTGTGAGTATCTACCGGATAGTGGGATGAATGCAAGCAGTAGTGAGAGTTCAGCCTTTTAAATTTGTGAATAGAAAATAAATTATAAATTAATATACTTTACGTTTCCTTTGATTAGATAAAATGGAAGTTGGGCCACCCTTTAACCTCCAATGATAGAATGTACTTACACCAAAGATAAGAGAAAGAAGTTAAAGCAGTGGATAGATGGGTATTTAGAAATAAAAGATCAAAAAATACATCTATATGATTCAGAGAAACATAAGATTTACACATTTGTATATAAAGAGTTAGATATAGAAATAGAATCACCCATTTATTTGATATATTGTGAAGGGATTACAGAGAGGAATACTCAGATCGTAAAAGACACTAAAAAAGTAAAAATAAGTACAAGGGAGAGAATTAAACACTCTAAATTCTCTACCAATCCCTTAAAAGAAGGGAGCAGAAGCGATCATGAGGTGGAAAAGATGGATGTAGCAAGAGGAGGTAAGGAGAACATTGAGGATTGTGTAAATAGTAATGAGGTAAGGTTTGCCAACAAAGTTAAAGAGAGGGGTAGAACCATAGAAGAGATACTAAATATCATACAGAAGGAATAAGACATTTCTTATAATTAAAAATTCTCTCCCAAATCACAAAACTTCCCTTTTTTCTAATTTTCCTCTTCTCAACTCTTAAAAACTCCTTGGAACACAAAAAATCAACCACTCCTTCTACTTTACACTCAAATAAATACTCTCTAAATCTTTCCATTGTCTCTAGCTGGTGAGAATCCTTTAATGAAGTGTTACAAACCGCTATAACAATCTTTCCACAATACAAAGACTCTAAAACAGTTCCAGCACCACAATGAGTCACTATTACGTCATAGTTATTTATTTTTAGATCACTTTTGTAATCAAAAATTTCAAAATTACTTTCAATATAACACTTGCCAACACTTCCCTGTTGTAACGTTACCTTTTTATATTCCTTTAATATCCTTTTCCTGCCTTCCAAAACTCTATCACTCAACTCTTTAAAATTTGTAGATCCTACAGTCACTAAAAGGTTCATAAAGGGTTATCTAACAAAAATTGGATTTTAATCTATAACCTCATTTCCCTACCCTACACTTAGAGATAACAACATTAATATACTCCTCTATTTTTATATTCTTTATCATTTCCTTTTCTATTCCATTACTCTCTTTTATAAATCTTTTGGTTATCTCCTGTACCAACTTACCTTTCTTAACATACCCCGGTACTAATCTACACCTGAACTTGTAGTTTTTTAGAGTATCCCAGGGACCACATAGTGGTATAGCGTGGAGTATCCTGTCACTCCCCACAGGGCTATGAGAAAACATGAGAGTATTCTCCATCTCTTTTAATACCATTTTATCACTTACATCACTGCTCTCTACTCTAAATACAATACCAATTCCATACTCTAGCCTGTAACAATCTACAAAATTCTTTTTCCCTCTTATAATGAAAGATCCTTTAGATAAAAACTCTCCTGTAGGTGGGGTTTTGGATACTTGTGATGAGTTAACGTAATAGACCTTGTTAACAATCCCAGTCTCCCAACACTTAGACATACAAAGTGCCATATTACCCGCCTCTAAAATACAGGGTCGAATCTCACCCTCAGAACATCCTCTCAGAATAACAGAACTACCACCCTGTACATCACAATGGAAGTATAAATCATCACTCTTCATATATTTCTTAACTAAAATTTCATTTTGTTGTGAATTCTTACCTCCCAGTACCAGGTACCCCGCTGAAGAGATAAAGAAATTAAATTTCTCAAACCAATACTTTTCTCTTTCCTTTCCTTTCTCTTCAACAATCTTTCCTTTAGTCTTCTTTCTGATACTCTCCTCCGCCTTTTTTATGGCTAGTTTTATATTCTTTCTGGTTTTATCTATCTTCTCTCTTGTTCTCTTCTTCAGGTCATAGAATTTGTTGATATTCAAATGAAAAGACTTCTTAAAGTCTATTTCTATCTCTTCCCCTTCTAAGGTTACACAACACTTAAAGTTTTTAAAATCAGACTTTGTTATTATCTTAGCTATGTTGTAATTTTCATCTTTATGATCATCATCCCCTTCTTCTCTTTCACTCTCTTCTTTTTTATATCTCTCAAACTCTTCCCATCTAATCTTATCCTCACTTACCCTTCTATGTACCTCCATAACTTTCTCCACTACTCTTTGATTTTCTAATAGCAGATCTACAATCCTTTCATATCTAGAAACATCGCCTTCTAATTCCTTAATTCTACACTCTTGTCTTTCCTTTACCTTCTCAACTTTCTTCTCTACCACATTCCCTTTCTTTTTAATTCTATCCCTATAATACTCCTCTACTGCACTGTTAAAGTCCTTAAATTCTGTAGCCTTACTCTCTAACACTTCTTTGAATTTAAAGGGTAAGAAATTAACGTATCTTCCCCGAGTACTTAGAAGTATCCCATAATCTTTCATGTTCTTCATCTCCTCCTTAAAATTATTAAAAAAGGTATCAAATGATAGAACAAGAGGATCATTTTCTTTATAATTCTTTATTTCAGTTTTATTTCCACTGTTTCTTTCAATTAACTCATTCAACCTTTTAAATCCTTCTTCCCCCACTGTTTCTTTGAATTCATTAAACTTTTCATTAAATATTAAAGAATCTAAACCCAAAAACTCTCTTAGAGAAGATAAATATCTTTCATTAATGGTAAGCTCTTTAATTCCTCTATCTAAATCTTTATCACTGGCTCTATTCTCTAGAATGAAATTTATAAAATTTGAAAATGAAAAGTTTAGTTCTAAGAAATTAAAAATATAGAACTCACCTTTAAGGATGTTTAACTCTTTTATTGGCCTGAAACATTCCAAAATTTTCCTATCTCTATCTAACAATAGGATATTACCGGAAGAGTAGAACTCAAGGATTAGGAAATGGGGTTCTGATCCTATGGAAAGATCAAAACACACAACCCTATCAAAACCTACCTGATATACACTTAAAATCTTAGCCCTACGTATTTTTGATCTAAGAATTTTACAAAAGTGTGATATTTCAGTTAAGGTATGTGTTGTTAAATGAAATCTAATACCTGGCTCTATTAATATCACATCCTTGTTAGACAACTTTAAGGTATATATTCTCTGTGATTGAGAGTAAATATTTTGAATGTATTTATTCTCCACTCTACCCTTTAGTTCATTTACTATAACTCTTAGATCTAAGTAGGTAAATCTTTGTTTCATTTTGGGGTGTGGAAGACAGGAGAGAAAGCTTTGGGATAAGACTTGTGGATTAAAAAATTTTAAAAGTATTGTTTTTATGTTGTTTAAAGATCCCTTGAATTAAAAATGAAATTGATAGATAAATACACACCAGTCTACAAAGGTAAAACAGAGATGATCGTTTGTTACATAGTACCCTATCTAAATGACTGTATGATTTGCTTAGGATTTTATAAAGATCCTAAAATATTAAAATGTGGTCATTTATTATGCTACGGATGCTTATTACTGTGTGTTAATGAATACGCACTCTGTCCTTTGTGTTATATCTATATAGATGTGTATTATAACGTGGAATTAGTCTTTTGTAAAAGTTATAGCGTTAAAGAGTTTATTTTATTGAAGAAGAACTATTCTGAAGATTTAAAAGGGTCTTCCAATTTCTCGTTTTATTATAACTGTCCTTTCTTTAGTTCTTACTTCATTGAAGATAAAAATGGAAAGTTAGATGGAATGAAAAATGAGGGGGATGTAATAAGATATGGCAAGAATGATAAAAAGAATAGCAACTCTATTTTTTACCAGTCAAATGATGGACAATTAATGTTTATGAACAGAGAGAGTATTACGAAAATGGTAAAGAAATATAAAAGATACGAAGATATGCCAGAGTACCTTTATGTAAGGATTTTGGATTTAAGAAGGGTTATTTATAGAAGAAATGCATATCTCTCTCATTTAAATGACTTTAAAGAGATATCCTTTGTGTACTTTTAAAATAAACCTTTTTATTGTAACATAACACTTTAGCAGTGATATTTAATTCTATTTCATGCCATTTATGGTAATTTTAAAACGTAAAGGAAAAAGTTTTGTATTTGCAACCCTCAGGATTCTATCATAGGATAGAAAGGTGGTGTATTTAAGTTAGAGTAGTAATAGTTGAGGTAGGGGGATTCATTGACGAATAAGAAGAGTAAGTAGCGTAAAAACGTTGCTGTGGAAAGGGAGTTTTCTTGGGATCACTAATTTTATGATGAAAGAAAGCATCTTTCCTATCGTAGAGATCTTTTCTACTCCTTGGTAAGAAAATACCATCGTTGCTAGTTGATGAGTCTTCTCTATCCTCTTCATTAAACTCTTCAATGGAGAATTGTTGTTCTGGCTGATCTTTCTTACAAGTGTGGTTATTATCAAATACGCTGAATTTGTACCTCTAATTGGTAATGGCACTTTAGCCATACAATACTCTACCTTTTTAAATAGCCACTTCCTTTCACTTACTGTTGATTTAATGGTGTAATGTCCATCTCTCTTTTTAACCTTCCAAAATTTGTTCTCAGTATCACTCAAAAGGCATTTCTTAGGTGGATCATCTTTTCCAGTAAAACACACAAAACTACCACCTACGTTCAAAGTATACTTCTTATCATCTATCTTTTTTATTCTTACAATTTCATTTGCAGAGTCTGGAAATGATTTATTATATAGCCCTAGACTATCTGTTATTCTAAATACCATCATCATGTGTTCATCATCTTTAGGCGTAATAATCAGATCTTTACCCAATTTATCCTTTTCTATGTATTTACTCAATACGTTCAAGAAATAGAATATTAAAATATATCCTTTAGAACTGAGATATACCTTTATACCAATAGGTTGTCTTTCTTTTATATGCTTTATCTCCTTACTTTCTAAGGATTTCTTATTTTTACACTCTCTTATTGTACTATTCCCGAAGATACTGCAACTCTTTATCTTTTTACTGAAAAGTAGCCCATTTTTCATTATCTCGCTCACTCTTTCCTTGCTCATCTTGTATCTAAAGTTGTTACACTTCATTTTATATTTAAAAAAGTCTTTAAGTTTCAAATTAAGCCACTCATCTATTCTTTGATTACCATTGAAATATTTGACTTTAAGTCTTTACTAATAAAAGGATGGTTTAAGATGATTCGTTCCATTTGTTTTAAGCCTTTTTTATCTTTTTAGAGATACAGAATATTTCCATATTAAAACAGAACATTTTAGTATCCCTCTTTGTTTATCGTCCTTTCCTTATAAAGTAATGAAATCTATTCATCAACATTTCTCCTTAAGAGAATATAAAAAGGAGATATGGAAAACAAGGGGATAGAGGTAAGTGATGAAATATGATCTACCATATTACTGTCCTTGCTTATCACCGAGATTTTGTATATCCTCATATCTATGTCCATGCTATATATCCTCTGTAATATATGGAAAGATATTCAAAAGTAGGAATTTTTCAATCTTTGGATGTATGTGTATTCCATTTAGTGCATATGGAATAAGAAGGTTTGTTATAGATAGATTGAATTATACCGAGGATTATGAAGTAAGTGTTGTTAAGAGTATCTGTTTTTGCAATTCCTTAACACAAGATGTACATGAAATGAATATAAAGAAAATTGGGGTATTTAAATACAATGAAGAGCCAGAAATAGAAGACAGTTCAGATTTCGTGTGAACTCAAAAAATTCAAAAACTTGTGTCGTCCCGGAATCGAACCGAGGACCTCCCGCGTGTTAAGCGGATGTGATAACCAACTACACTAACGACACCCGAGGGAGCGGGAAATAAATAATTAAATAATAAAGAAAATAAAAAATATGGATCCATATTTATAAAAATCAACCTCATTTTTATCCATATAACACATTTCGATGAGATTCGTAGGGTGTATCTAACTCTCTAGAAGACATCTCAAATAAAAATTTTAACCTCCCCTTTGAATGGAGTATGATCTAACAAAATTTCATTTGCTCTCTAAGATGAGGGAACTAGAGAGTGATACACCAAGAATTAAACACAACTACAATCAAACTAGTTACTGGTATCTTGGTGACATGTACAAGTCATTCAAAAAGATGTTTCCTTCTACCAATATTTCTATAGCAGATTTTCTCTATTCTTTAGAGTCTACTAAATTCTATCTAGTAGTCCAGAATGACAAGTTCATCTACAATAGTGTTGTATCTACTAAGGTAGATTATAACAACACAATTATTGATAGTATAATTATGAATATTAATAAAAATAGTGTATCAGGATACGATAATGAAGAAGTTGTAAGAAATGTAAAGTTAGATAGAAAAAACTCGATAAGGGATAATAAAAAGGGAATGAATAGTAATGCGTTTAGCCATTCTCCTTTTCAAGTAGATATAGGTGAGAAAGAACCTTCCGATAGTGAAGAGGGGATTGTTAAGATGCCAATAAGGATTGTGGAGAATAAGGGATTGGAAAGAGCAAAGGAGATAGGTAAAAAGATCAACTATTCTTATGAACATATAAGGGATATTTTGTTAAAATCATTTTCTCATGGTGTTGTGATGCAGTGCTCCCTGGTACAGAATGCTGTTGTTAGAATTTGTGGATCAATGTTTGATTATAAAAGGAGTAGATGTATGAAAGGGAATCATCCTCATGGAAAGTTGATAGCTTACTTAGAACATTGTACAGATCTGTTTAGAGTTGTTTATAATGAGACTTATTTCTTGAGGAGGATAGATTTAGAAGGAAATTCCTTAATTGAAAAGAGAATAGATGCACATATAAAACATATAAATGATATTGAGGGAAGGGCTAAGTATCACATTGAATGTTTAGTTGTGAATATGTTCCCTATAAAATGTACCTTAACTTTAAGTGAGCTTGAAAGAATATTTGAAATTGTTTATAACACGTCATTACAAAGTGTTATTCCAAAGATAACCCCAATGAAATTCATTGGTACTTATTTAAAGTCACCTAATTTGTATCTTTCCATTAGCGATAGAAAAATAAGCGTTACTTGTATTCCAACCTTTGATAAGGAATACAAGAATTTTGAAAATGTTGAGCTTTTGAATGAAGTACTTAGAATTGAAAACGAGATTATCAAAGGGGCAGAAAATGGAGAATTTGGAAGTGATAAGAGAAGAATTGAAAATAAATTGGAGGTCAAAAAAGAAGATGAGAGAGGATTAAAAAGAAAAAATAAGAGTGAATCAATCTTGAGCAGGAAGAGAGTAACAGGTGGAGAAGGAAATGTGATTCTTGAAGAGAAACTTCTTAAAATATTTAAAACAAACAAAATGAATGATTTACTTGCTAAATGTGATCTAAATATTCCTAGAGAGTTGCAAGTAATGGATTATTCAGTTAATATTTTTAAGTTATACAAAGAATGTGAAGGTGAGTATGGGGTTGATTCTCTTTGGACATTCATTCATCAAAATTTATTAGCAGATGGAAAAGATACTTTTTTTAGTTAAAGTACATTTAAAGGACTTTTTTTAATGAAATCAACTTTATTTATTGATCCACTGCGCAACTAGCGCTGACCATGGGCTGTGCCCTTTGGTTCTAGGGAGAATTTTTGGTGGAGGGTGGTGAGGAGGTGGTACTGCACCTCATTACCGTCGTGGCTCCGTCAGAGACAGAACACACCAACTCGTGCTGCGGCAGCAGCTTGCCGCCCCCTCCCCAGGAGCACCCAGCTTACTCACCACCGCCGGGTTTTGGGGGATCTACCACCTCGCCCGGGCTCGAACCCGGGACCTCGGACCTGTGATCTTGAGGCCAGCCCACTCGGCTACTTGCCCCTAGAGCAACTGTACCCTGCGGGCCTCGGTTCCAGGATGGGAAATACAATGGAAGCTCTTACAGCTCTATGACGTATCTTTTACAAATGATGTGATCAGAGATATGAAAGATGCCATAGCTAGCGATTATCCTTAGTTTCTACAAAACTGAAAATGTAAAACACATAATAATAAACTGCCAGTTTATTTAATGCCACTAGTACTACACCAATGTGAAAGCCCCCAACACTCTTTTGCAAAACTCAGTGATCTTGTAGGAAGAACAACGATAAATACTACAAGAAAAAACTTGATTTGATCCAGCTTCAATCTCCTTTTCATTAGTATAAATTGGGTTTTCATCATGATCTTTATAATGTGGTTGTATTAGCTCAAAACACCCAGCACCTGACAGACTTTGTATAATCCCTGAGATCTCACCAGAATATAACCACAAAAACTCTATGATAACCTTTCCAACATTTCCAAATAGCTTAGCAGCAACATTAGAAATATTTAGACAGTAATCATTCTCAATATATAACACATCCAAGTTAATGTTAAGATTTATCCCATGATCTATAGATTCTATAGAACACCATCTTAGATACACTTCTCTTAATTTTTTGCATTGTAGTAACGCTTCAAAATCATTTCGTGTTAACTTAACAGAACGAACATCTAAACGAGTTAATCGCTTGGATAACTCTGTTTGTTTATACTTACCTTCATCCTTGTAGCTTAAAAGATTGAATAAAAGATTTTGTTGAAGTCTTCCAGAGTTAAAACGTAATGAAGTTAATGGAAGCGTTCCCAGTTTCTCACAATCACTAATGCTATTCTCGCAATCTCCCATAGCATAATTAAAATGAAACTTAGACAATTGTGACAAACGTTTAAATAGCTTGCCTCCTGCTTCTAAATCAAACTTTCCAAGTCTACTACAACTTATCGATAAATCTCTAAGGACTTCGTTGTTAGTAATAGTCTCTAGATCATCAGAAGTGAGCAAATAACTATAATCAAATCCTAAAGTAAGAGATTTGAGAGATTCGGTAATGTTACTGTCTTTAACAAAGATGCTCCTTATTCTAGCATCATTGACACTTCCAAGAATAAGCTCGTCTAAATTAAGCCTTGATAACTTTGAAAGTAGTGTTAAGAGTGATGACTCGGTAGAGGATATATTGTCTGTAAAGTCCCATAAGATAATACCCAATCTTTTTAGCTCCTTTGGTGGGTTGTCCAACAGTATACCCAGTTGAGACTTGATCATATCAAGATCTGGGTTCCCCAATTTTATCCCAAACTCTTTAAGCCCTCCAAGAAATTCATTGGTATTTGGTGATTTATTCAAAATAAGTGAAGAGTCACATTCCAAGACAAGACTTGTCAAGGAATATTGTTCTTTTAATATCTCTATACTCTCAGCATTTTCAAAGTTGAATCCTGATATGTTTAACACTTGTAGATGTTTTTGTAACGTACACCCTTTGTGTATAAACTTATAGTCTATATCTACATTAGAAGAACTACCCCTAATGCTATCAATTCTATCAATGTAAAGTTCACTCAACGAAAACTCGGAGAGTTGCTTGAACTCATCTCCTTTTATGCCTTTAACCACAATATCTAACACTTTCAAGCTTTGTTTCAACACATCACTCTGCAGTATTACGTTTAGGTTAAAATATGCAATAACCTTCAGTTTAACTAACTCAAAGTTGGCCACACATTGTAACTCTTCCTCTGATAGTTCAATTCTCCTCACTTCAAGTGAGTTAAAATACTTCAAGTCGTAGAAGATTTCAAGCGCCCTAAAGGGGCTAAAGGAGCCATCCGTTAAACTCCTGAGACGAGTTATGGCATGTGGTTCAAAAACAATTTCTTTTATGTTCACCACCTCATCTTTTTTGTTACCCTTTTTGATCTCCAATCTATCCTCTCTAGACTCTGCATCAATCATATCTAGAAAGGCTTTAAACAATTGTTCCATTATATTTTGATTAATTGTGCTATCAATTACTTTTTTATACATCTCATTGTTTTCTATTTTTAACCATATCACAGAAAATAACAAACTTTTATAAAAATTCTCCGTTTTAATAGTGTAATTATTAATCAAGTTGCCTGCCTTCAACAACTGACCAATTGTGATCTCGTCTTTTACACATCCATCAAAACTTGCTTCTTGTTCGTTTAGTGATATGATTTTATCAAACAGCTCTTTTGTAATATCTATTTTTATATTACTAGACGATTCCTCAGAACGATCTTTCATAGGGATAAAGTTAAATATACTAACATCGCTGAGATTGTAAGAATGTGTTTCCCCATTTCTAAAGCTAATTCTAATCATTTCTTCTTTACTTCCGTACACAAATTGTAATAACATTGGAAATACCCATAACATCTATGGGTATCTTTTCTTCTCTTCTTTTATACTTTTTTTTTATTTATGGAATACTTTTTAGTTCAAATAATACCATAAAAGATTGAATAAATTCAACAATCATACCATAAAAGATGTATGTTGTATAAATGATTGCTGTATAATCATCCTGTTAAACAGGTGATTAGCCTCTCTTTCCCGCCAAAAGTGGGAAAGAAAGTATAAAAGAGGGTTGAATTTAATACCTAGGAACTTGGGACTATCTATGAGCAAGAAAATAATAAATAAAGATGTTCCTTTAACTGAAGAACCTTCTCCATCCAGCCCACCACACGACACCAATGTTATTACAAGTTGTGTGTGGAAGTAAAGAAGGAACGATTGAAATTAACTTTATAGATGGAAAAAGAGGTTCTTATGAGTTTGATGAAGTTGAGATATGCGAATTTATAAAAGATTATTATGAATTTTGTCCAGAATCTTATTCTGAAGAGAATGGTATAACACTTAAAGTGTCAAAAAACGTCTTTGATGCTATTCTGGAGTTGAACAAAGAAGAACCATCATTTGATTGTATGGAGAAAGTGTCCATAGCTGATGTCTTTTTTACCATTGGTCGGCTTTTTCCTCTCGGAGATGGAAGTAAGAGGTTGTACCAGAGGTTTTTAGATAAAATGGTGATATTTATAGGAAAGAAAGATAAGGGAGAGTATGATAAATTGATGAATAAAAACAAGAAGATTTCAAGAAAGAATATGATGAAGATGTTACTTAAATCACTTTTAGATGAATTTAACTTGACAATTCGTGAGACTTGTGAAGATGGTGAGAATGTCAAAGGGGTATTAGACATAAGAAGAAATAACGAAAAGACTATAATAAGTGTGGAAAAGGGGTTGATAATTGAACCACATGTTCTGACCCATCTTAGAAACAAAGATACAGAGTCGATAAATAGTTTTTGGAGAAAACTTATAGTTTTCTATAACTTGAAGTATGTTAACTCGCTTGAAGTGAGGAGAATTGAACTATCAGAGGAAGAGTTACAATGTGTTACCAGTTTTGAGTTGGTCAGACTGAAGTTTGTTGCATGTTCTAACCTAGATGTAATACTGCAGAGTAAAGTGTTAATAGAACATTTGAAAATACTAGATCTTACAGCTAAAGAAATGAAAGAAAGTGGTTTCAAACAACTCTCTGAGCTTTCGTTGAGTGAACTTTACATTTCTAACATTATGGGTTGGGCTAATCCAAATAAAGACTGTAAGTTTGTATATGAAGGGTGTATGTTACAGGAACACCTACAAGTGTTAAACATATCGAGATTTTATTGTAACAATGCTGAGAATATAGAGATATTGAAGGAACACTATTCCTTGACAAGTCTTGTCTTGGAATGTGACTCTTCACTTATTTTGAATAAATCACCAAATACCAATAAATTTCTTGGAGGGCTTAAAGAGTTTGGGATAAAATTGGGGAACCCAGATCTTGATATGATCAAGTCTCAACTGAGTATACTATTGGACAACCTACCAAAGAAACTAAAAGGATTGGGTATTATCTTATGGGACTTTACAGACAATATATCCTCTACCGAGTCATCACTCTTAACACTACTTTCAAAGTTATCAAGGCTTAATTTAGACGAGCTTATTCTTGGAAGTGTCAATGATGCTAGAATAAGGAGCATCTTTGTTAAAGACAGTAACATTACCGAATCTCTCAAATCTCTTACTTTAGGATTTGATTATAGTTATTTGCTCACTTCTGATGATCTAGAGACTATTACTAACAACGAAGTCCTTAGAGATTTATCGATAAGTTGTAGTAGACTTGGAAAGTTTGATTTAGAAGCAGGAGGCAAGCTATTTAAACGTTTGTCACAATTGTCTAAGTTTCATTTTAATTATGCTATGGGAGATTGCGAGAATAGCATTAGTGATTGTGAGAAACTGGGAACGCTTCCATTAACTTCATTACGTTTTAACTCTGGAAGACTTCAACAAAATCTTTTATTCAATCTCTTAAGCTACAAGGATGAAGGTAAGTATAAACAAACAGAGTTATCCAAGCGATTAACTCGTTTAGATGTTCGTTCTGTTAAGTTAACACGAAATGATTTTGAAGCGTTACTACAATGCAAAAAATTAAGAGAAGTGTATCTAAGATGGTGTTCTATAGAATCTATAGATCATGGGATAAATCTTAACATTAACTTGGATGTGTTATATATTGAGAATGATTACTGTCTAAATATTTCTAATGTTGCTGCTAAGCTATTTGGAAATGTTGGAAAGGTTATCATAGAGTTTTTGTGGTTATATTCTGGTGAGATCTCAGGGATTATACAAAGTCTGTCAGGTGCTGGGTGTTTTGAGCTAATACAACCACATTATAAAGATCATGATGAAAACCCAATTTATACTAATGAAAAGGAGATTGAAGCTGGATCAAATCAAGTTTTTTCTTGTAGTATTTATCGTTGTTCTTCCTACAAGATCACTGAGTTTTGCAAAAGAGTGTTGGGGGCTTTCACATTGGTGTAGTACTAGTGGCATTAAATAAACTGGCAGTTTATTATTATGTGTTTTACATTTTCAGTTTTGTAGAAACTAAGGATAATCGCTAGCTATGGCATCTTTCATATCTCTGATCACATCATTTGTAAAAGATACGTCATAGAGCTGTAAGAGCTTCCATTGTATTTCCCATCCTGGAACCGAGGCCCGCAGGGTACAGTTGCTCTAGGGGCAAGTAGCCGAGTGGGCTGGCCTCAAGATCACAGGTCCGAGGTCCCGGGTTCGAGCCCGGGCGAGGTGGTAGATCCCCCAAAACCCGGCGGTGGTGAGTAAGCTGGGTGCTCCTGGGGAGGGGGCGGCAAGCTGCTGCCGCAGCACGAGTTGGTGTGTTCCGTCTCTGACAGAGCCACGACGGTAATGAGGTGCAGTACCACCTCCTCACCACCCTCCACCAAAAATTCTCCCTAGAACCAAAGGGCACAGCCCATGGTCAGCGCTAGTTGCGCAGTGGATCAATAAATAAAGTTGATTTTATTTTAAAAAAAAAAAGGGTGGTGAGGAGGTGGTATTGCACCTCATTACCGTCGTGGCTCCGTCAGAGACAGAGCACACCAACTCATGCTGCGGCAGCAGCTTGCCGCCCCCTCCCCAGGAGCACCCAGCTTACTCACCACTGCCGGGTTTTGGGGGATCTACCACCTCGCCCGGACTCGAACCCAGGTCCTCGGACCTGTGATCTTGAGGCCAGCCCACTCGGCTACTTGCCCCCAGATACATCTTATTAGCACCAAAGAAACCACACAAATCTTCTATGATTTAATTTCATTTCTTTTGAGCATTTTGAAGAGTTTCTCAACGTTTATCCACATTTTTTTATTTTCCCTCCAGTACAAACTTACCCTCTTACCAAAAATTCCCCCTCCTTATAAAAAAAAATTTAACCCCTCCCCAGGAGCACCCAGCTTACTCACCACTGCTGAGGAACTGGGATCCTTGGACCCATGGTCTCAAGGCTAGCCCACTCGACACTTGACTCCTTGATAATTTTTGAGGCTTAATTTTCATATCTAATTTATTTGTTCTCTCCTCTCAAAGTTAAAAAGTGCAAGAACTTGTGGGAATATCCAGTGGAGTGTCTCCTTGGAAGAAGAGGTATTCCATCAACAATTATTTTTATGTTGTTTACTCGGAATAAAGTTATTAATCTCCTCTTAACACTAGGCGTACAATTGTCAATATAGATTATCTTTAAAGATAAGGAATCTAGATCGCTTATGTCGCTCTCTAGTAGTTCTCTTGATAGATAACATGCTGTTATTTTCAATATGTCAGTCTCACTATCGTTTAAAGCCTCAATGATTTTTTCCTTGTCTAAAAACTCTATCTAACCTCCACACTCTTATACGTACCATTACTTCTTCAGAAATCCATTTTAAATACTTTGCATTAATCCCTCTGTGGTCAGGTAAAGTATTTAAGAGACCAGTTATTAGACTGTCTCAAAAATACTAATTGTCACTTGAGAGAATCTCTAGGTTCTCGGGGATCAAGATAACTCCTAGATTAAGAGATTCTATATAATCTGTAAAGTATTTATTTAATAGGGGTGTCTTCCCCAACATCCCCCTCCCGAGACGGTTAGTCCCACTTATTATTTTCTTCTATAAATTAACTTCGACAGTTTTCTTTAAATAGTAATGTCTCTTTTTATAGATTTTACCTCTCTGGTCTCTAACTAAATAAGAGTCACTGTGACCTGGTTGAGGCAGGTCTCTTTCCTTTGGAGCTTTCTTTATCATAGAAATATTTTTATTTAAATGTACTAGGGGTTAGTGGATTAAGAGATTATATGGAATCTCTTAATCTAGGAGTTATCTTGATCCCCGAGAACCTAGAGATTCTCTCAGGTGACACACCTCCCCCTTAATCTTGCGTTCATCCTTAAGTTGTAAAACACTATCACCCTCAGTTGCATCTTTTACTAACTCCTTTAATCTCTCCTATGAACCTGGAATTCTACACCCGTTTCTAAAGATTTTATTTTATATCCTCCATGAATATATTTCTCAATAATGGTAAAAGGGCCAAACCAGCGTGGTTCGAGTTTTCCTGGATTCCTACTTCGCATCATGACAACATCACTTATTCTGAGATCGCATGGGTCCTTAAGATTGGCGTTTTTCTTTTTCCAATTTTTATTTCTTTTATTTTGTTGTACTCTTACCCATGTATCTATCTCTTTTCTTCTGTGTTTCTGGTACCCTAAGAGTTCTTTTAACTGTTCTTCAAGAATTTTCCTAGTGTCTTCCACCACCTCCCTTTTAATTTTTGTTGTGTCTGAATATTTTCCAAACCCAACTTCTCGTCCGTAAAGCAATTCGTAGGAGGAGTATTTCAATTTTGTTATGGGAGATATATTGTAGCAGAATGTCGCTAGTATTAAGTATTTGTCCCAGTTCTCGATATCCCCTGTTACCAACTTACTCAACTTTCTTATGATTGACTGATTAGTTCTTTCAACTAATCTGTTTGATTGATGATTGTAAGGAATTGAGTAACTTAGTTTTAAATCTCTTTACTAGTTTCTTTAGGGTATTATTAACAAATTCTGTACCTTGATCTGATTTTATGACTCTAGGAGGACCAAAACTTAGGATTATCTTTTCAAACACGAATTTTGCGATTATTTTTGCAGACTTCCTTTTTACTGCCTTAGTTTCTGTCCACTTAGTAGTATGATCCGTGGCAATGACAATATACCGATTTCCTCTTTCTGTCTTCACAAAGGGACCAATTATATCAATCCCCAAGACCTCGAGTGCTTTTACTGGATCGGAAGGACATAACTTGAATTTTTCTCCCTTTTCGAATTGTTTGCATATCATACAATTCTTTATTGTCTCTTCAACCTTCTTAAGTAATCCTTTTTCTTGCAAATGTCTCTGACAACACATATATGTAGCTTCTACTCCTCCGTGTCCAATAAGACGATGATATTCTTTGATTCTTTCTGTTTCCAATGGATCTTCTTTCTTCCTCGTTATGGCAAGACAATTCCTTGATAAAATGTCAGCTACATTATTTGTATTTCCTGGTTTATATATAACTTCAAAATCAAATCCTGTTAAGTACATTATCCATCTTGCAGTTCTTCCTGTTGGGCGCCTAATATTGTGCAAAAAAGTTGGTGGTTTGTGATCTGTTTGGATTGTGAATTTATTATACAAATACATCTTAAAGTATTTTATGGCAAAAACCAGGGCTAAAAATTCCTTATCCGTGGTAGAATACTTTAGTTCTGCTCCTACCAACACTCTACTGGGGGCAAGTAGCCGAGTGGGCTGGCCTCAAGATCACAGATCCGAGGTCCCGGGTTCGAGCCCGGGCGAGGTGGTAGATCCCCCAAAACCCGGCGGTGGTGAGTAAGCTGGGTGCTCCCGGGGAGGGGGCGGCAAGCTGCTGCCGCAGCATGAGTTGGTGTGTTCTGTCTCTGACGGAGCCACGACGGTAATGAGGTGCAGTACCACCTCCTCACCACCCTCCACCAAAAATTCTCCCTAGAACCAAAGGGCACAGCCCATGGTCAGCGCTAGTTGCGCAGTGGATCAATAAATAAAGTTGATTTCATTAAAAAAAAAAAAAAAACCAACACTCTACTCCCATGGTTTATAGCTCTCTTTCCCGTCTATATTCTGTATCAAGACACAGCCTATTGCTTTGTCCGAGACATCAGATTCTATAGTAAATGGTTGGTCCATCTGTGGTAATGAAAAGGCTGAAGATTCCACCAGTTCTTTGGTTAGTGTGTTTATATCCTTTTCTGCTTGGTCTTTCGAAATTGAGCCTTTTATTAATCATATCATACAATATCTTGGTCTTTCTTGCAAAGTTCGGTATAAATCTTCTGTAATATCCTAAAAACTCACCATTGTATGTAGTTCTTTGACATTTATAGGACTCAACTTACCCTTTATCTTCTCCAATCGCTTTTTTTTTAAATGAAATCAACTTTATTTATTGATCCACTGCGCATCTAGCGCTGACCATGGGCTGTGCCCTTTGGTTCTAGGGAGAATTTTTGGTGGAGGGTGGTGAGGAGGTGGTACTGCACCTCGTTACCGTCGTGGCTCCGTCAGAGACAGAGCACACCAACTTATGCTGCGGCAGCAGCTTGCCGCCCCCTCCCCAGGAGCACCCAGCTTACTCACCACCGCCGGGTTTTGGGGGATCTACCACCTCGCCCGGGCTCGAACCCGGGTCCTCAGACCTGTGATCTTGAGGCCAGCCCACTCGGCTACTTGCCCCCCACTCTCCAATCGCTTTGAATCAAATGTTACTTCTCCTGATCTGATTCTAAATCCCAGATAATCGATTTCTTCTACGCATAACTTTGACTTTTCCCAATTTGTTGTAAGATTGTGGTCTAAAATATCTCTAATACGTTTTTAGATCCTCTTTATGCCTTTCTTCTGATTCAGAGGAAATTATCACATCATCCATGTAAGAAAGACAATTCTTCAATATATTCTTGCAGAGTATTGTGTTTATGTATTCTTGAAACGTAGATGGTGCGTTTGTAAGGCCAAAGGGCATTCTTTTGTATTCGAATTTTCCCAAAATCGTTGTGAATGCAGTGTATTTTCTCGATTCTTTATTTAGGGGTGTCTGGCAATATCCATCCTTCAAATCAATTTTACTAAATATCTTTGCTTTTGATAGGCAATCTAGACATTCTTCTAATAATGGAGGTGGTGTTATCTCTTTCACAGTAATCTTGTTCAATTTTCTGAAACCTACACACATCCGATAGCTATTCGCCTTTCTTTACTATTACTAAGGGGAATTCCAAAGACTCTTACTTTTTTGAATTTTATCTTCGTTTAACAGCCTTTCTATTTCCCTTAAGACAAACTCTTTCTTTTTTGGAGTTATTGGGTAGTTTCTTGTGGGAATAGATTAACTTCTTCATTAAGAATGATTGTGTGTGTTACCTCTTTCGCTGGTGCACCTCTTTTCTTTTGTATTTCCTTAACATACCATTCTCCAATATCCTTTACTTCTCGTAAACATTGAGTCTCCATTATTTTTGTTGTTTCTTCCTTTACTTCCATTCTTTCTTTTCTACATTCGATAAAAGGTGTTTCTATGTTATTATTACTTTTCTTTGGTATGATAAATCAACTTTTAACGATTCCAGTATGGAGTTCCCTAAAACGATATCTTCGTGTAACCCTCGTACTACCAGAAATTCTCGTTTATGATTATTATCTCCATACTTCATGTTTACTGTAATTTTTTCGGAATAGTGATTCTTCCTGTAGCTAGCTGTAAAAAATACTTTCTCCCGTATGGGTTATTGGAAATTTATTTCTAACCGCGAGTCTTTCACTAATGAAGCCTCCATCTGCACCTGTATCTATCAATGCATATATCTTTTCATTGTTAGTTATGGCTTTAAGATAGAGTTTTTCTTTTTTACAAAAATAATTCAGATGGTCTTTAATTAATAATGTCTCACCTGATGGTTCAGATTCAACTTCCAGATTATTTAGCTCTTTAACGCTATTTCTCCTATCCGCTTTATTGGTTTCTTGTTTTCTTCTCTGGTGTCTTTTGTTAAACCTTTCTTTCCTTCCTGGACACTCATATCTATAATGATTCCCTTGACATTGATGACATACTACCATTTTGTCATATCCTGTCTTCTGTTTAATTACCTCCAGACACTTTCACCTTTTCACTAGTACCTGGTAATCTTTTAGTTTTAAGGGATTTTTGGTGCTTTTCTTCCACTTCTCTTGCTTTTTTAATCAATTCTGGGAATGATTTAGCATTTTCTTTTTTTTAAATGAAATCAACTTTATTTATTGATCCACTGCGCAACTAGCGCTGACCATGGGCTGTGCCCTTTGGTTCTAGGGAGAATTTTTGGTGGAGGGTGGTGAGGAGGTGGTACTACACCTCATTACCGTCGTGGCTCCGTCAGAGACAGAACACACCAACTCGTGCTGCGGCAGCAGCTTGCCGCCCCCTCTCTAGGAGCACTCAGCTTACACACCACTGCCGGGTTTTGAGGGATCTATCACCTCGCCCGGGCTCGAACCCGGGTCCTCGGACCTGTGGTCTTGAGGCTGGCCCACTTGGCTACTTGCCCCCACTTCAGCTAACACAGCCGGACTTTAGTAAATCATTTATCTTAATAACCGATGCATCAAACATGGGTCTAGGTGCTATTCTTACACAAGAACAAGAGGGAGCTGAACATTCAATTGGATTTGCATCTAGAACATTGAGTCAAGCTGAAAGGAGATATTCTACTACAGAAAAAGAGATGCTTGCAGCACTATGGAGAATGGAATACTTTAAATACTTCATATATGGTAGAGAGTTCACACTACGAACTGATCATAGAGCATTGACAGCATTGAATAATAAAGGATGTATAGAATCAGATAGGATATACCGCTGGATGGAAAGATTAAGCCAATTCAACTTTAAAATAGAATATAGGAAAGGTGAAGAGATGCAACATGTGGATGCCCTTAGTAGACATATCAACTATATTGATACAGAAAGGGATCTTATAACCAAACCCCATGAAGACATGATCCATAGAGGTGCTAAGGTAGTAACTAAGAGGCTAAAGGAATTGGGATGTGAGAACATAAAGGAAGAACAGGTCAGGGAAACAATTGCAGATTGTAAACCATGTAAACTATACAACCCAAGTAGGAAAAAGAAATATCGACAAGTAGAAGCACACCATCCTGGTGAAAGATTAGCTATTGATATGATAGAACCAAAACTTGGGTATTACATTCTCACAGGAATTGACTATTTCACAAGAAAAGGATTCGCAAAAATCATTTCTGATAAAAGAACAGAGAGAATCCTAGACTTCCTAAAGGGGATATGCAAAACACTCCCCTTTAAAACACTTGTATGTGATGGAGCTAAAGAAAATATAAGTAAGTCGATAAGAGACTGGTTGGAAAGGGAGAAGATTAATTTGCATGGAGCAAGTAGCCGAGTGGGCCAGCCTCAAGACCACAGGTCCGAGGACCCGGGTTCGAGCCCGGGCGAGGTGGTAGATCCCCCAAAACCCGGCGGTGGTGAGTAAGCTGGGTGCTCCTAGGGAGGGGGCGGCAAGCTGCTGCCGCAGCACGAGTTGGTGTGTTCTGTCTCTGACGGAGCCACGACGGTAATGAGGTGCAGTACCACCTCCTCACCACCCTCCACCAAAAATTCTCCCTAGAACCAAAGGGCACAGCCCATGGTCAGCGCTAGTTGCGCAGTGGATCAATAAATAAAGTTGATTTCATTTAAAAAAAGTAAAGTACATAAAATGATAGTAGAAAGTTTTTATTCATTGAGTTGAGATACAAATTCAATGAGAGAATCCACTTGAGAGAGAAATTCAAGTTCATATTCATTTACTTTTCTTTCTTCAAATAATATCAAACAACCGTTCACATGGTCAATTGTTCCAATGATATTCCCATCAAGTATCATTTTTCTCAATTTTCCTTCAATAAATTCCACATCGAATCCTAAAGTTTGGGAGATGTACTCAATTCTTATCTTGGAGTACGGTTCAACAATCTTTATGATATTTGAATCCATTAAAACTTCGTAAAGATACTGTAAATGAGAAATCATAAAAATATCATGTTCCAATTCAGGTCTACTCCCATTCAGAATTTCGTTATATCCTTTCAAATCCCTTTTTTTACATGCTTGGCTTATTCTAAGAAGTATCTTTATTACACCATCATCTATATGGGGTAAAGCTTGTCTAGCTTTTAAAATTCCATCAATTTCATTCCATTTTTTAGAGATTATCTTTGAAAGTATCAAATACCTCACTGCAATACAAGACTCTTCACTTCTCCCTCCAAGTGTAAATCCTTCCAAAGCCTCTAAAAAGTATGAAAATGCTGTTGTATAGCTTCTTTCATCACATAGATATATTCCACTAAGAAGATCAATCTGTGCTTGCAAGTGATATGGACAGAAAGTGCTCACAGCTAGTGCCCTAGCAGAGGTTAAGGAGCTTTTAGCCCTAGAATGATTTTTTAATTCATAGTATGCTTTACTTTCATAGACATATAAGGTTATGAGATTAACCTTATCGTCATATTTTTTTAAATCCCTAATTACCCTTAATATTGAATCTAAGCACTCTTGATATTCACCCATCTTTAATAATACATCAATTCTTTTACCTTCCAAATCAAGCCTTAAAAACTTCATATTACTTTTATCAGCCCAAAAAACCAAACTATCCAACAGGGATAGAACAGATCCAAGTACCCTCTGCTTTGATGGAAAACTTCCCAGAATTATTTTTATCATCTTGGTGATTCTAGCATTAGAAACATCATTCCAATAATCTCTCAAATTCATTATTAAATTTCCTATATCTTCATATCTATCCTCTTTTATATAAACATTAGCTAGTTCTATAACTGTCCCTTCTTTATCTTCTGGCACACCTTTTGGTGATTGTATAGCACTTCTTAGATCTTCTACTAACATTCAGGGGTTGAATCTTTAACAAAGTTTATCTTTGTTTGGCTAAAAAACCCAGACAATTAAGACATAAGTGTGAATTTTTCCATTACTTTACTTGAAGATATTCCTCTTAACACTATCTCTAAGAATTGCGTCCTTTCTTTAGAGATACTCATTTCTCATTTATCTACCAATCGAGAGTCACCCAAAGGGATGGAAAGAAAAGACTTTTATCTCCAGTGTTCCAAAATATTGAGAAATCTTAAAGAAAGGAAAGTTAAACTAAATCTAAAAGATGTATGTCTAAAAAAACACATTGATCTTGTGAGGAGAGTTGATAAGAATTTCTATATTCTAAACAAAATAATGGAAGAGTCAAATTTTAAAATGAAAGATAAATACCTCTCAGTTATTTACTGTTACGAAATAATAAATAACAATCTTAGAATAAATAATGACATAACGGATAAAATTAAGTGTATTGGTAAGGATTATGTCTTTATAGATAAATCTAAAACATTTATTCGTATTAATACGCTTAAATTGGATAATAAATTCCTAAAGTACACTAAAAATAGTGAAAATGAGACTTTTAATAAAAGAACTATGGTACAAGATATAGATACACACTGTTTAATAGATGAATTAAGTGGTGAATTCAAAGATTTATTGCATTTTAAAATTAAAGGAACTTTCATTCCTTGGGTGTGTGAGGTGATAGAACCCACTCAACTATACAAATTAGAGCCATTTATTAATGGCATCTTTATAATCCAAAACATTGCTAGTTGTCTTCCAGCCTATATCTTAAACCCAGGAGAAGATTCAAGTGTTTTAGATTGTTGTGCTTCGCCAGGAAATAAAACATCTCATCTTGCCATGATAATGAGAAACACTGGTAAGATCTACGCTTTAGAAAAGAATTTAGAGAGGTATGATGTGTTGGTACGGATGATGAGTAAATACGGTGTTAAAAATGTAGAATGTAGAAATGTCGATTTTTTGGATACAGATCCTAAAGAATTCGAAAACGTTAAGTACCTTCTTTTAGATCCGTCCTGCACGGGTTCTGGAATTCACAAAGATTATATTAGAGACGAGATTAGAATTAGAAAGATATCAGCATTTCAAAGAAGAATGTTAGAACACTCTTGTAAATTTGAGAAAGTAGAAAGGATAGTTTATTCCACTTGTTCAATACATGAAGAGGAAAATGAAATGGTTATAGAACACATCTTAAAGAGTAATCCCAGCTTTATTTTAGAAGAAATTCCCAGATTTTGTAACCAGCGTGGCAATCCAAAGTACGACTTTTCCAAGAAAGTGGTTAGGTGTTCACCCAATGGTAGTACAATTGGGTTCTTTATAGCACTTTTTATCCGTAAAGATTCATCAAAATAAAATTTCTTCTAATCCATTGAGTTCTCCTATTGTCAAACTAACTCTCCACATATTCTTAGAAGGTGATACACTTCTTACGTATTTAATATTTTTATTGTCAATCTTTAGATTTACCTCCCTCTCTAAATATTCCCTTGGATCAATAAACTCCCTACAAAAAAAGTAGCAATGAATTAAACACTCTCTGCTGCGATAACTCTTCAATTTCTCCAAAAAGGTTATGCCCAATTCAGGTAAATTTAAAATGAAATGATTTATTGTTATCTCTAAAGGATATATTTTGTTAATAAAGTCTCTACCCTCCATGTTATAAATCATAATACCCTTACCATTCATTTCATAGCCCTCTTTATATTCCCTAACCTCAATATGTCCAAAAATTCCTTTATTTAATTCTATACTCTCCTTTAAACAATTAATTGATTCCTTGTTTAGATCATTGCAATACACTGTACATCCTTTCTTTAAACTTAATAATGAAAAGGGTCCACATCCACAAAATACATCACAAATCACTTCATTCTCTTTAAAACTGCAAACCAACTCGTCTCTCTCTTTTTGTAACTTAGAATTCCAATAAACCTTAGAATAGTCAATATAAAACTTTAATCCATTCTCTCTATGTATTGTATCTAATTGATTTATACCACTAAGTACCTCAATGTTAAAATTTCTAAAAGTGTTTTCAATCTCTCCTATCTTTGTAATAACCGTTCTTACATTTCTAACTTTCTTTAAAAATACCTCTCCTATCAATTTTTTGTATTTTAATTGTGTACTGTCTAAATTTAAATGCAAAATACTACCTATTAACTGATAAGATGTGGGTATTATCACTCTATCGTCTTGAAATTCATTTTTAAGCACTTTTCTAAAGATATCCTTTAAATCAAAGAATTTAAAATTTAATTCTAAGGTTAATCTCTTCCTAGAGCTATTAACTGTGAGATATAACACATCTTTAGATATATTCACTTTATATCTTAAATTTGTATTATCACATTCTTCAATATTTAATAGTGTGAAGGTGGTATACGATTTATATGGATCTATGATACATGGAATATTCTTAATACGTTTTACATCTTTCTTTGTCCTAAAAGTCTTTAACTCTTCTCTCCTTATTTCAATTACCTCTACTTCTAAAAGTTCTTTAAAATTCTCTAACATATCACTCATTGCAAGGGAAAGAAAGATCTTTTTATTCGTTGAAGCAAAAGAAAGTATCAACGAATAAAAAGATCTTTCTTTTAAGTTGAAAAGATGAAGTTTTAAAAGTTTTCATAAAAATTAAAAAGAGACCCTCTTTTATGGATTGTCTAGAAATGAAAGTTAGAAAGCAGGTGGAATTCTATTTTGGTGATTCAAATTATAGAATTGATAAGTTTTTGAAGAGTGAATGTCTAAAAAATGATGGTTGGATTGAAATAGCAACAATCTTGAAGTTTAAGAGGATGAGTGCAATGAATGTGACTGTAGAGGATATCAAAAGTATGCTAAAGGATAGTAAAGTTGTGGAAATAAAGGATAACTTAATCAGAAAGATAGAGACCGATACATTTAAGGAGTATATCACATCTGGTGATATTGATGAAAGATTCATCCATATTAAAGGATTTGATACTTCTCTATCTCTAGAAGATATAGAAGAGATTCTATTACCTTTTATTAAGCCGGTGTTAATTCGGATGAGAAGAGATAAAAAGAAGAATTTTAAAGGATCCATCCTTGTTGAGGTGAGTTCACCTGAGGAAGCTAAGAAATGCATTAACATGAAGATACCCTCTAAAGTGGTAAGTAAGGATGTATCTAAGAGTGTTAAAGAAGAGGTAAACAGTGATAAGGAGAACATAGAAGAAAATGGCAAGGATATGAAGAGATTAGATAAGGAGAATGTTAAAAAAATGAAAATTAGTGAAGAGGGAGAGAATGTCAAATTCTTGGATATTAAGTTAAAGGATGATTATTTTAAGAATAAGAAGAGAGAAAGGGAAGTTAAGAAGGAGGAGAAAAGAAGAAATGATATTTTAAGAGAATTTTCCGGTAAATTTTACAGATTTGAGTGTAGTGAGGAGATGGATATAAAAAGTATAAAATCTATCATTCCAGATGTTGCCTTTGTGGATTTGAAGAGCTCCATTCTCAGATTTAAGAAGATCCAAGATTTTATCTCCAAAGAATTTTCTAGAGAAGGAAAGAATGTTAAAATAACCAAGCTAGGAGACAAAGAGTCGGAGGAGTATGGAAGATCAATTAAAATTGGGTCTAAGAAATAAAATTTCATTTTTTCATTTCTATTTAACCTCCCTTCCTTTATTTTTATTTTTTGATCCCAGATATCCTTCCCCGTTGGAAATGAAGTTTTCATCTCAGAAGGAGAGAATTCAATTTTTGAAGTACTTTAATAAAGCAAAGATAGATTTAGGAAAAATGGAACTGTACATCTCAATATTAATAGAAAATTTACCATTAAAAAGATCTATAATTAGAAAGATAATGGAAGAAATAGTAAATTTAGATACACAAATATCTATAGAGTATAACTCATCATCTAATAAAGAATGGGAGAATGTGAATTCTTTATATTCTACACCCATAGATACTTCAGATACTTTAATCTGTAAGATTAAAATTTTTATAAATTCTTTTGACTTAATTCTGAGAAATATAAGAATTTTTGAGTTATGTGATATTCTTACCTTATTTAAGGAATTTGTTATATTCTCTAGAACTAGACATGCTCAATTCTTTATTTTTCCATTTTGTTTGGAACACTCCGATAGAATTCTGTTTTTCTTTCTTTCTAACATTTTTAGTAATTCTTCTTACTCTTCTCACTACGTTCCTTATCTCTTCTCCATATTAGCTAGGTCTAATAAGATACCAGAGAATGTTTTTAATAAATGTTTAGAAAAGATAGAGAAATACCTAGGTACTAATAAATTTGGGAATGATGGAAAGAGTGTAGAAAGAATTGTTTTAAAGAGGTTATTTAAAAATAACTTTTTAAATTTGATTTTCTTACAAGGCGTACTTTACCTTTGTTGCTTTAGGAGAGAACTAATGGTAAGATTTAAAAACGTGATTGACTTTATGTTTAACATGGGAATGATAAGGTATATGAATAGAAACATTGTTAATATGTTTAGCATAATACATGGGTATGAGTATCTTGGAAGCTTTATTGATAAAAAATGTGATTTATTGTATTGGTTCCCTTATGATCCTCCAGTTATTAAGGAAATTGAAAGGTACTTTGTTAACGATTATGTAACCTTTGAGATGTAAAGTGTTTTATGGTATAATTAAATATTTTAGAGTTTATTGGTGAAGAATTGGATCTTTTTTATCTTTTTTTTGGTACCTTGTGGTTAAAGAGAAGAAAGGAATGTTTGTTCTGGTTGAAGTTGAGGATAAAATTGAAATAACACCAAGGATAGACAGAGAATTTAAAAGTTATGTAAAAAAGGAGCTGGATGCAAAATATGTAAATAAGGTAATGAAAAATATGGGATTGTGTATTTTGATCTATGATGTGTCAAAGATAGAGAATTATAAAATAGTTGACGGTTACTTACTTGGAACTGTTAGATTTACAGTTGTAATTTTTAAATTCTTTCAAAATGAGGTTATAGAATGTAGGTTATATAAGCAAGAAGAGAATGGAATAAGACTTTCTCTACCGTTTTTTGACAATATTTTTATCAAAAGTGAGGATTTTCCAATTCCATGTGATAAGTCTCATATAGTGGTTAAGGGATCCTCTAGAAAGTGTGTGATCTGGTACTGGAAATATAAAGAAAGTAAACTTTATTTTAGGAATGATGAGGGATTTAGATTTAAAGTGAAAAGAGTAGAATACAATCCTTTGGTTGTTTATGGTAGGATAGATGATACCGGGTTAGGCCCTATAACTTGGTGGATTTGAGAATTAAATTTTATTTTTAATTCTCCTTTACTTTCTTTTGCGTTTGGTTACTTTACCCTATGGATTTTACTCTTCTGCACTCTAAGATTCAGAAAGATCCAGAGAATTACGAGAGCGAGTTTAGAGAAGTGCTTGCAGGGTATAAATCGCTCATAAAAATACAAAACCAACCATTAAAGATGGTTTTATCACACATTTCATTCCTTTCAAGTGTTTCCCATCTATACCACACAGAGTATCCAAAGCTCCTTCTTTCTCACATCACCGTCACCCGAGATAAAAATCTTAGATCAAAACTCATCTCAAATCTCACTCTTTTACACTCAAAGGGTCTTATCTCAACCTTTGACTATTTCTCTACTGTATTCCAATACTCAGATACCTTTTCTCACTTCTACTCTCAAAAGTTCATTGAATCCTTCACTCTTTCCTCTACTCATTCTTGTAAGCTACTCTTTTATAAATTATTTACACTCTTCAATTACTACCTCCTTAAAGGATGTGAGAGACAAGCCAATCTCTCCATCTTTATGATATGTTTTATATTTCAAAGGTTCAGATCTCGAAGAGAGTTTAAAGAGGTGATAACTGAAGAGTGTAAATGTAATTATAAAGAAAACGAGTTAAAGGAAAGAGAGTGTGGTATTATTACAGACATTAATAAATTAATGGAAGTTGATCTCTTTATCATTTACAAAAATTGTATTTTGGAGAGTTTGTTTAGTAAAGATAAAAAGATTTTTAGAGTTGTATTGCTATATCTCTTAGGGGAGATAAAGTTTAGCTCAAAGAGTGAGATATTAGAAGTATTAAATGAAGAGGAAGGGAGGAGGATAGCAGAAAGATTAAAGGAGGACCTAAAAAGGAAGGGAGAGAGAGAAGTTAAAATAGAAAGAGTTAAGGTAATAAACCTCATGAAGAAGAGATTCAATGTTAAATGTAATGTGATAGATCTTTTGATTGGAATGGTTGATCCAAGTAAAAAAGATTTTAAAGATGTAATGGGTGTGATGTTGGAACATTTAGAGTTTTCTGAGTACAGCACCTTAAAGAAGGTCATTTCCTTTGTGGAGGTTTCCTTCTGCTCTGAATACAAAGATGGTGACTTTATTTCTTATGGGTTGAGTTTTATCAGGGAGATGCTTTCTAGGTACTTTGAGTGTGGAAAGGATGGTACTAACTCTCCTAAGATGGGTATAAAAAATATAAATGAATTGATAACCTCAATGGTAGATGGTTTAGAGATATTCAAGAAGAGTAAAGATACAAAGATAAGAAATGAGTTCTATTTAATAAAGAAATTGGTAAAGAGTAAGGTAAGAGACATGAGAAGGGTTGAATGCTAAGAATTTAGAAATGGAATTATTAAATACACTTCTCTACTTCATCTATCTACCCTTTTGTATTGAAAGTCTGAAAAATACCTTATTTGTAAAACCAATTTATTACTTTGTACATTTTTATTTGCATAAATTCTTTGTGGTCCTTCTCTTCCCACCACGAAATGGAAATGTTCCTGAGAAAGATGCTAGAATTGTTATTTATTGGAATGGTAGTAGAAATGGGTAGAATAAAATGTACAAAAACAGGGAATCGAGAGATGGGGAACACGAATAAAAGAAAGTTGGAATGTGATAACAACAATGGGAATTTTAAAAAACGGTTAATTGTCCGTTATGAAAATTCGAATCTTACCTCATCAAATCAAAGGTTACCTAACCCAGCGATCATTCTAACCGATCTTTATGGCCGTGGGGGTAGAAAAGATATACCATCTACCACTCATATCTCGGGAGAAGAGGGTGTAGAATGTATAAATGTACAAAATCCCGTACAAAACCCAGAAATTTCCTCATTAGAGTTAGTAAAAGGGGAGATAACAAGGTGGTTTGCTTCCTACAAAAATTCCAATTCTATAGAAGCACTGATGGAATTGATAAAGAGGAGATGTAACAATTTCTATGAGTTAAACTATGAGGAGATATTAGAAATCTTTGAGTTTGTAAGAAGTGAAGAGAAGAAGCACATCAACTTTATTTTTACCAAAGAGATGGTTGATACAATAAATGGCACTATGGGGATGGTAATCAAAAAAACACTACAATGCTCAATGCTGTTGTATTTCAAGGAAATGATAAGATTTCCAGCATTTCTGGGAGAGAACTACAAAGTTGGGCTGGTAGAGTACCACTACACCAATCTATTTGTTTTCTACTACTTACTTTCCAGAATGAAGGAGCACGATGATGAGTTGAGGTATAGAGATAAAAAGATCAATGGGAAGAGGAGTAGTTACAATGCTAGATGTACTTTTATATTTGATAAAGACTTCCCCATATTCTATCTTTGCATCAGAGAGTTTCTCAGCTCCTTCAAAGATAAGATTTTCCATAACTTCTTTATTTACTGTCATGAGACTAAGAGAGAGAAGGGGAACTGTAGAATCAGGGATGGTATCTATTTAAATGGTAACTTTAGGATACATCGTGGGATAGGTGTTTATAAGAGTTTTCTGTCAATTATCACTTTCACTCTCGATAGAACAAGTCTTGAAAAGATCTATAAAAGTCGTGAAGAGTTCAAGTTGCCTGCCCATGGTGAAGATAGAGACACAATAGATATTTATAAGATAGTGAAGGGATATGGAATATTCGATGCTTATTATTTATTATGCAAGGAACTAAATGATGAAATACTTAAGAATGAATCGTATATAAATACACAAAACCTCTTCAACGATATTAAGGAGCTCCTACCAAACATTAAGGAACTATTTGATCGTTGTGAGGATCCGGGGATACTTAGTAGAATATTGTGTGCTCTTGCTGCGATCACTTCTAAATTTTTTGAAGCAAAGTTATTGTATGAGTATATTGGATCAGGAATAGCTGATCTTAGTGAATTAGATAAAATTATCGCAAGATTAATAAAAGTAATCAATGATGCTATTATATCCGTTCAAAGTAAAAGATTAGCGAATAGCTAAAATAAAGTGATTTTTCATGTCTATTCTTTAGACCTACTCTTTACCAAGCCAAGTCTACCAACTCACAACTCTCATTCCCACATAAATATAAGACAATGCATAATCCACAATACAGTTAAACGAAGAGAAGTATTGTATTGGTATAGAAATGGAGAATAGTACTAGAGAACACCAAATTGATATATTACCAATCTATCACACCCAATACAACCTTTAACTAACCCATAACACAACTATAAGCATTCCTAAGTTCCTCCTCTATCCCACTTCCTTTGGTATCCTAAGAAAGACAAGAAATAATATCAACCTTTATTTAATATATGATTATCCACCATATCTCCGCAATATAACATTTATATGTCTTAGAGAAATACACTCAGAACCAATATATATATTGATAATTCTTGCATCAAAAAGTTTCGGAATTATTGATATAAGATCAAGAAAGATCTCATAGGATTTTTCTTGATTGTTAGACAAATTGAACCGCTCTATAATCTTTGGTAATATCATCCTAACCCTATGGAAATATGATAAGACATTTTTATTATGGAAAGTATCAGGAATATTAATAATTTTGCAAGACAGGGATATATAAATGAGAAATATTTCCTTAAAAAGTTCATTTATCGGATAAATAGTTGGATATAACGAGGAGCTAGGACCAGATATGGACCACATAAGACCACGGTGGTCTTTATAAATACGTTCAAGAGTTTCCTTATTTGAAAAAAAGATAATAAGTGCGAAAATCTTTTTATAGACCACTCTTCCATTGTTTATTGGAAAGTAATTATTTAGATATATTTCATCTCCAATTTTGAGCTCTCCTTTAAATTTAAATGTTGTTTCATAACAATACGTAAAGAAATTAAGGAAAACTTTCTCTCTAAAAGATTTAAGGAATTCTCTGATACAAAGATAGAAAATTGGAAAATCCTTTGTAAACGAATTTGTATTTCTAGCATTGTAACAACTTTTTCTAATACCACTAATCTCTTTATTTTTATATTTTAAGATACTATCGTGTTTTTCCATCCTAGCGAGTAAATAGCGGAGAATAAAAATATTTGTATAGTGGTAATCCACCAACCCATCTTTGTAGTTTTTCCTCAAAAACTCAGGGAAATTTATCATCTCTCTAAAATATAACAAGATTGAGTATTTTAATGTTTCTTTAGCTATTTCAACCAATATTTTATTAATTTTCTCAATTATCTCTTTTGTAATAACCAGTTTAACCAATTTCTCCTCTTTCCTCCTTACAAAATCAAATACTTCTAATATTTGTTTGTAGTTTAGGTCATAAAAATTATCATCTCTCCTGTTTATCAACCTTATTAACTCTTCTAGAGAATTAGACTCTCTATGAGAAATCAACCAATTCCTTATTCCATCCCTAATTAGGTATAACGAATAATTTTCCATAATATTGGTTGTATCTCGTATGTTATTATATTCTTTACTCTTTTCCTCTAAATTATAATTGGTAAATTTCAAATCACTTACTTCCACATTTGTGGAACAGCTTGGCAAAGTTATATCTTGACTAGTAGATGAGGTAGGGATTATTACATCAGAATACTCTGTTTTATCAAAAGGAACACTAATCTTTTCATAATGATTATTTTTCTTATGATGTAACCTGGTATTTGTGTGTCTAATATCACTTTTTGATTGTGATTCAATGTGTTTAAAGTACTTCTTCTCATTATTTAAATTGATCTTGTGTGAAAAACAACCTTTTCTTGGATTATTCATTTTAGAAACACACTCTTGTATCATTCTTACCTTATCATCTCTCAAGCTATTCTCATCATCACAAAATTCTAGATTTGACAATCTTCTCATATAAAAATTCCTATTACTTTCTCTTTTTAATTTTATAGGCGTTCCCTTCATCCTCCCACACTTTATTTTACCTAGTTCTAGTAGCATTCCCAGATACAACAATGCTGACATTCTTTTTGAAATCATCTTCATTGTAAATTGTGGCATTCTCTATAACCGTTAAAAATTTATCGTTAGTTTCACATGTCAAATCTTTCAATGAATTTTAATTTCCTTTTATGTCAAATATCAAGAAATATAATAACTGTGGTTAATAAAGTTAATCCTACTTGGAAGTACAAGTAGAGTTATCAAGTTCCAAATATTCCAGATGACTAGTTATTTGTTATTCCACAAAATCACGAAGTAGAGGCTATAAGATCACTTAATTTTCTATTTATGAACTTTGTGAAAGTTTTCATTCGTTGTTTCATGGAAAGAAAGGTTAGTTAGAAATGACATTGATAAAAAATTAATAAAGACTTAACTTTATTTCTCTAGGACAACATAAGACAAGATAGTCAACATTTAAATAATGCTTACTCCTTAGATTCTCTCAACTTTAATAAACCAATTTCTTAAACTCATCTAGTGAAATCCCTTTGATTTCCGTCTTCTTTGCTACTTCTGAAATCTTGTGAGATACTACCACTATTATCCCCTTCTTCATTTTTGAGGAAAATCTAAAGGATTTAATTGCCTTTACTAATTTGGTACTATCTTCTTCTTTATATAGAAATGAACCAATAGGAATCATCACAGTTCCTATGTGAGGATTTTCCTTCCCTTTATTTTTGTATATCAAGTCTGCCATGAATTTCTTGAAATTCTTTATCTTGTCTTTGCTCAAAACACAATCTTCTATGTTCATTCCAAACATATCTAAGAATCCTCGCTTAACCATATTTATATTTAAATTTAAGTTGTCAACTATTCCTTTTAATTCCTCTGATTTTCCTACCTCATTCGCTACCTCCATTAATTTATTAAAGATTCCTTCTAATTCTTCCAAATTTTCAAATCCCTCTAATTTATTCATTAACTCTTTAAACTTATTGACTAGTCCTTCTGCTTCTTTAATTCCCTCTAATTTATTTATTAATTCTTTTATCCCATCAATCATTTCCTCAAATTCTTTTTTTCCTTCCATTATAAATGAGGATAAGTCTATACTTGTTAATATCACAAATACCTTGTTTTTTACTTTCATTTTTTTGTTATTTTCCATTTGGAAGATCTTATCACCAACCTCTTCCATGTCAGTTAAGACAAATGTTCTACTTGTCTTGGAAAGATAGGCAATACCTACTGTAATAATAACACCAGCAAGTAGTATAAAGTGAATGAATCGTATAAATGATGATTTGTTTATGTAGATGAGAGCAAGTTGTATAATAGCTAATCCACCAGCAACAGCCACCCAATACCAGTTCCATAATACACATGCATCACTCATTATAAGGTTCGTAATACCAAATAACGATACTATTGATAATAAACTAAGACATAAACATCCAATACCTATAATTCCAGTAATTTGTTCTGGATTCTTCTTCATTTCTTATCACTTTTTTAATTTTTTTGTATTTATAGATTCATTAAAAGGAGATCAAATTGTGGTTTTAATTAAAAATTTTAATATTTGATTGGTAATCATTCTCGTGATCAATAAAGTGATTAACATTTAGTATTTGATTGGATAGCGAGCTTGATTCCTTACTAGTGAAGAGATAACCAATAAAAAAGTAAACTAAATAGACTTTAAAGTAGTTCTTTATTTATATCCATCACCTCCAGAACTCTTACTGAGAAACTCCATAAAGAAATTAAAAGCTGGGGATTCCTTAAAAAGATCAGGAAGATTTAGAATATACTCAGGAATGGTCTTATTACACAGAAATTTGACCACTTCGTTACTGAAGTGATTGCAATTGTTTTCAAATAAGTTATAACTTCCAAAATAGAACCTATCTTTCAACCCCTCTAAGTATTGGTGAAAGATCTCCGATGATAGCGGAGTGAATCCCATTTTAACAACATTGAGTGGCTCTCCATGCCTAGTTTTACCCTAATTAGAATTTTCTTTTACTTACTGGTTCAGAATAGAAAATCTCATCTTGGAAATAATATTCCATTCCATACACCTCCACAGAGGTATGCCATATCCCTTCAACATCCAAATTAAATAGATGCTTTATAAATGGTTTTGCTTGTCCATTGGATAAATCATAGACTCTTAAAACAACATCAAATTTTTCCATGAAGGGTACTCTCCTCTCTTGTTTTTCTAAACAAATGTAAAGGAGAGTAGATAATCTACAAGTATTTCCTATCCCAATCCTCTTTCACTATCTTTTCAAGCAAACCCTTAGAATTCTAACACAATCTAAATTTTTTATTTCCAGTTGATCCTTAAGAGCAGAGTGTTTGGAATGAAGAAGTATTGGACTTTGGATGATTTTGAGTTGGGAAGACCTCTAGGAAGGGGGAAATTTGGACAGGTGTGGTTATCAAGAGATAGAGACAGAAAATATATCGTAGCGCTCAAGATCCTGAGTAAAAAAGAGATACTCTCCCATGACAGTCTAAAGCAAGTGAGAAGAGAAATAGAGATACATTCTAATATGAAGTGTGAGAATGTGTTGAGGATGTATGGATTTTTTCACGATAAAGAAAAGGTGTATATGGTCTTGGAATATGCCGGATATGGTGACTTATTCGGTTTATTACAGAAAAAAGGTAAATTTGAGGAAAGTGAAGCGGCTAATTATATCTTTCAGGTGGCTAAAGCATTAAATTACATTCATGGATTTAATGTAATTCACAGAGATTTGAAACCTGAGAATATCCTCATAGGTTCAGATAACAAATTAAAGTTAGCGGATTTCGGGTGGTCAGTTTATAATGCAGATCAAAAAAGAAGGACATTTTGTGGTACTATGGAATATCTCTCTCCAGAAATAGTTAATAATGAGATACACGATCACCATGTTGATGTGTGGTGTCTTGGTGTTCTTTGTTTTGAACTACTCACCGGAAATACCCCATTCTTGTCTGGTAATAGGAATCCAAGAGAGGCTTATAAAAGAATCAATAACTTAGAATATTCAATTCCGGCATTTTTCAGTCAAAGTGCAGGTGATTTTATTGAAAGGTTACTTTTAAAGGATAGAGAGAAGAGGATGACTCTCTTGGATGTTCCTTTCCACCCATGGATGGTCTCACATGTATCTCTCACCTCTAGGAAGAATTTTACACTTGAAAGTTCAAATAAATAGGATTTATATCAAGAATATTTCTCTAAATTCCTCATTTTACCTTCTCGCTACTTCATCTGAGTTAATTGGTTAACTTCTACTGCAATCAGAAAGGGCACTCTTGCTATAATACAACGAGTACTACTTAAAGATTCAAAATAAATGTGAAACATTTAAAAACATACTTTCCTGTAACAAAGAGTGAAAGGAGTAAATAAAAATGAAGTATTTTCTATCCCTCTACGAAAATGTAGGTAAGGACAGTTTTAAAGACATATCAGAAATGCACTACAAAACCTACACTTTTACTGAAATACTTGCAATTGTAACCATAGGTTTTAGTATAGCAATTATAATAATTAACTGGTATGGGGTTAAATACATAGTTTATAACCACATCTCACTATTTCTATCGGCTATAGGGTGGTATGTTCTATCTTTATATTCAAATGGTTCCAAAGCTTTTTATTTCCTTGTAGGATCGATCTGTTCCCAATTAACCTTCTTACTTACCTTTAAAATTCAAATAGACAAGAATCTTTACCTTTTATTCATTCTGTGTTTGATTTACTTTCCTGCTATAGACATAGCATTTGAGTGTAAGACTCTTGCTTTCCTATCCCTTACAGTAATTTCAGTAGGTCTCTACAATTGTGTCACACCACAATTTTTTTCTCTCATATCTACCTCATTTATAGGTAGTTTTTTATTATCTATCTCTCTCTTCTATCTGTTCCAAAAAAATAGGCAAGAATCTCTTTACTTCCTAAATTTCTACTCCCTTTTACTTATCATACTCATCACATCAAGTAGTGTTATACTCCACATCTACTTTAAATCCTATTTAAAAGAGTATTATAACATAAAAAGATCCTTCATAAACATTTAAAGATATATTCCATATTAAAATAAACTTTAACCATTAAAAATATCATTCTTTCCATTTAATTAAAGAATCCATCTTTATCTTACCACTACTTTAAAATTCAGTGGAATAAAAGACCCTTTAGATGGGAAGTGTTCTTTCAAAGAAACCTTCAATAAGAGATATCTTATTTACATTAGAAGAAAAGATAATCAAAACTGAAGAGTATTTAGAAAGAGTAAAACAAAGAGAAAAGAATTTTTTAACAAATCTGTACTTATCCCTCGGTATTTTCATACCTTTTTTTGCCAGTTATATCTACATTTCAGAGGGGAGTTATTCTTTGTGGTCTTTTGGGTTGGTTTTTGGATTTGTGGTTGTGAGAAAGGTCTTGAAATTGTTCTTTGAGAGAAAGGTTGAATATAACCAGAGGTTGTTGAGGAAATTGAGAGAGATTCAAAAGGAGAGAATAGAAGAGTTAAAGAAAGACACGTTATACATGGAAACCAAGGAGATTGTTGAAAGATATGAGACTAAAAAAGATACAAAACATAAGAAAATGGTTATAAAAGAGAGTAAGGAGGTAGAAGTGCCTGTAGTGAATAGAAAGGTAGGAATTATGAATAAAATCACGGACTTTATCTTGGGAGATGATCCAAGTACCATGTATGCCCTAATATGTAATAAATGTTTTTCTCATAACGGGTTATCCCACCCTGCAGATTTTAACACCAAGAAGTTTCATTGTCTTAACTGTAACCATTTGAATGATAAGAAGATTTCCTGTGATACGATTCAAAAGGAAGATCACCACGCTAATTTTGAAAAGATCAAGAAAAAGGAGATATCGAATACAAATTAACCTTCCAAAATAAAATTTATTTTATATTCCATATTATATCTCCATTAAAGTACCTCTACGCTTTCTTATTTATCTTTTCGGTGGATCCCTTGAGAATGGAAGGTTTTGTGGTATGGAAATGTGAGATTCTGTCAAAAATAGCATACCTAGGGAAAGGTAAACCAAGTCAAAGAACTGTAGATAAGAAAGGATTGTACGGGATAGAAATAATAAATAAAATACTACAAATAGATGCCAAAAATGAGTTATATTTGTATTACATAGAGTTAGGATATGAAATAGTGTTAAAACTATACATTTATGAAAATAAAATGAAAATACCAAAGAATTCATTGAATAGAGTGTTGTTATCCTTATATGAAAGATTAATCAAACATGAGAATATTTTAAAGAAAGGTGATAGTGAAAATTTAAAGTTCTTGGATAATCTTTTAGGTGTACTCTTTAATGAAATAGAAAACAGAGTTAAGGAGTGTGTAGATGAAGAGATTTTAATTTCTTATGAGATATTTAAATATTCTAGTAAAGAAAGTAATGGGAAGTGTGATATTTATCAACTAATGGATAGAGTTAATTCATTAAACTCACCTTTAAAAGATAAATTTATTAAGGTATTAAATAAAAGGTTAATAATCGAGTTGAAGAGAGGGATATCTAAAGGTTTAAAAGAAGGATCTTTAAAGGAGAGGATTATAAGATTTGTAGAGAGATATAAAGAATTGGGTATTGAGGATCAAAAAAGTGTTTCAATGGATGGAGATAAGGAAATGTTAAAGTATTATATAGACAAAGAGATGTTAAGGTATTACATAGAGAATTACACTCTAATTAATAGATTCTTTAAGATAAGTGAAGTATCGATTGATAGTTCTATAGAGCTTAAAGTAATTCTTAGGAACCTTTCCAGGGGTTATTTTACTTTAAGGTATTTTCAAGATGTGAGGTATTGGAATGAGTTTGAGGTATCTAAAGATTGCGAAGAAAGTGATTTATTAAACATAGATAAAGGTAAATTATTTAAAATGTTTAATTGTAAGGTTAAAATTAAAGATTTAAAGGATGCTTTATCATTTATTAATGAAAGTGAAATTAAAAAGGTCCTAGTGGTGGACAAGAGAGATGAACTATCTTTGGAGTACATCTTAGATAGAATTGAGGAGATGTTTATTTATAGTTACCTTTTAATGTTAAATAAAAGATATAATGAATCTAAAGAAGTATTAAAAAGAGTGTTAGTACATCTAAAAGATGTAAAAATGAAGAATATCTTAATAGAAATGTATCTACATGTTTATAATTTAATATCACTCTCCCATTTCTTTCTTGGGGAGTATTTAGAATCTATGTATTACATAGATCAGGGAATAGAGCTGGCAGGTAATTCCTTTTTAAGGGACATTACTTTATACTTTCTAAACATTAAATTTATTATAGAAAGATGTGGTAAAATAGAAGGACCCACCTCACAAATTATGTTATACTATAAAATAGAACCCTCTATTTTGTACAATCATACAAATGAAAGGTTTTTATTTAATTCCTTTTTCAATTACTTTGAGAGTATCTTTAGGGAATTCAAATTTTGTGAATTGACAGATTATAAGAGTGATGTGGTGGATTGTCTAAAGAATAATACCTTGAATGTATGTGAGAATGATATCCCCACCTTTTTAAAGGATCTATTAAGTGAATTTAAAGCGATACTCTTTAAAAAATACGAGGAGTATTCCATAATTTCATTTTATATAAAAGATTCATTTTTATATGTTAACTACTATAAAGATACACCGATAACAAAAAGAACCAATTTAAATTTTAGTTTAATTTTACTATCGCTAAATGAGATATTACATCTATCTAAAGATACCTTAAAGAGGGACATAAAGAATGAAGAGGATAAAATAAGATGGTGGAAAGATAGAATCTATTTAGATAATAAACTGAAGAGATTATTAGATACGGTCAATACATCCTTAAAAAAAGACATTATTTGTGTAGGTAATAAAAATTTAATTATTTTAGATGAAAATATTTCTAATTTCCCGTTTGAATCTCTTGATATCTTCTATAATACCTCTGTTTATAGAATCCCTTCCATAGAGTTTCTTTATGAATTTTCAAGTGCTAACACTCTTAGAGAGATAGAGAATATTTTTTATATCTTAGATCCAGAGAATAACTTGGTTAACACCAGAAATACCTTTAATAAATACTTTAATGGAATAGATGGTGGAATTTGCAAGGTTGTGGATGCAAGAGATAAAAAGGGAAGGGATATTAACTTTAACAACTCGATTTTAATTTATCTGGGGCATGGAAGTGGTAGGAATTATTTGAAGAGGTTAGAAGAGTACATGTCCCTCTTTATTTTCGGGTGTAGTAGTGTAAGATTGATCTGTAAAGAGAATTTCAAAAGAAATGGCGTGTTACTTAAATACTTAGAAAGGGTACCTAGTGTTATAGGGTGTTTGTGGGATATAACAGATAAAGATATCGATAGATTTAGCATTTCCTTTTTGAATGAGGTACTAAGAAATGAAAAAGAGGATCTTTCCAGGATACTACTCAGAAATAGAAATTCTCTAAAACTTAAGTATTTAAATGGTTCTTCCATTGTTATTTATGGAATACCTTTAACATTAAAATTAAAAGATCATTCAAATCTCTGATAATAACAAATCATTGATACTGTTAATATCCATTAGATTATTATTTTTAAAAGAGATAACCTTTTCCTTTGCTTTAAAACCTGAAATTAATTTCAAATCCTCAACCTTCAAGGATTTAAATAGTCTTCTAAAATATTTTAATACTTCTTCATTTGCTTTGTTATTCTCTGGTAGAGATCTTACCTCCATTATAAGAAAATTCTCTTCAATACTTTTAATACAACATCTACTTGAATTTGTAATAACTCTAATCCTCAAAATTACATCTTTTTCTGCTATTTTTATATAACACATCGAGACAGTAACAGGGCTAGAGTAACCTCAAGAATTAAAAGTAAAATGTGTGGTATTCATTTTTAAATATTTGCTTTAAAAGAGAATCTTCAATCAATTCTATGTTTTTGTGATCAATGTAGTCTGTAAGGTTATTTTTTATCGCTAATTTAAGTATTTCGTTGGAGTATCTATCTCTTCTAGTAAGAATGGTAGTAAATAGCTCTTTAGTAAGAATGAGTGTCATAATGAACGGTCTTTCTTGAAATATTTTGATGTAAAACATAATACACTCCGTATCTGGAATTGAAAGTGATAGAAACCTCTTAAATAACTTCATAAAGTGGGAATTATCTATTAGAGAAATGATCCATCCAAGATCACAAGATTTTATGGCTTTAAAAAGATACTTTGAATATCTAAAATCGTTTAAATGGAAAAACTCCTCAAAAAGTGAAATAAATAGAGAATCGAAGATCTCCTTTCTCTTGTTAAAGAGAGAGAAGAGTTTGCAAAACTCTGGAAATATCTCTTTTCTCTTTTCTATCTCTTCAAGCACCTTCTTTGGCTCTATAAGCTTTAGGAATTCTTGATAATAGAAATCATGCAACGTTTTTAACCTTTCATACTCAAAGGGGAAAAGAATGAATTGAACCTCTTTTGACACCTTAGATAAAATATACTTACTGTCTAATTCAAATGCTGCTGTAATTTTGGGTTTTTTATATGCTCTGAGCTGATTTTCTTTGATTTTATTCTCCGCTTTAAGAATCTTTAATTCCTTTCTGAGTATATCACTCTTAGACATTTCATTTATTAGCCCATTATTTCTTTCTATTTTCAATCCATAGTTCTCTCTCTCTAAAGATACCAAATTTTGCCTTAAAATTGATACCTCGCCGAATAACTTCATATTTTCTTTTTTTAATTTATCTATTTCCTCATTCTTTTTATCTTCTTGAATTATCTTTCTTCTACTTCTTGTAGATGGTCCACTTGTGTTCTCATTTGTGGCTTTGTTCTCTTCTGGATTCATTAAGGGAAGGACAGAACCGTGGAATACAAAAATGATCTTCCAAAGAGTAATCTATTAATTAATAATAAATTATGGATCATCTTGATGGGAGTTGAGTAGAATAAATGTTGCTCTATGAAAATGAAAGAGTTGTGTAAGTTAAAGGGAGGATCTTACAATGTTTTTGAAGGAACTACTTCTCCCATCCTTTAAAGCACCCTAAAATTTAAAATACTAAGAAGAATGTTGGATTATCATCCAAAAATACTAAAAGAATTGTATAATTTTAAAATATCACAGGAGGAAGAGATACCAGAAATACTAATTATTTCACTTCTTGATTCATTTAGAAGTGTGAACCAGGAGGATTTGTATAGAATTCTTTATACTCATAAAATGGTAGGAGAAGCTAAGAAATTAAGAATGGAGAGAATGATATCAGGTATTAACAAATTAATGAGCTGGAGATTCTATCCATTAAAAAAGTGTAATGAGAATATCAATCAATTGGAACATGAGATAATTGAAGAGAGAATAAGTAAGTATAGTACAGAGTTAGACTTTATTGATAATCTAAATCCAAATAAGGAGAAAATGGATGGGATATATCTTTTAGAAGCAAGAACAGTTGATGGAATAGATCAGGAAATAAAAGAATGTATTTTAAAGAGAAGAAATAAAGTATTAAATGGTGTATTAAAACCAAGGAATAAAGTACAAAGTGAGTTATCTTCGCAAAAGGATGGAAGTAAAAGATTAAAGGAAAGTATCATAAACTCATTAAGCCATTACAATATAATGAAGGTTGAAGAGAAGAAGAGATTCTCTGTAGATCTTAAAATGAGGTTTGTTCCTATAGTCTATGAATCAAAAGCTTTTATTTACAAGAAAAAAGATCTTTTAAGGAGATTTAGTGTAAGGAGAGAGAAGGATATTGAATTACCTGTTAGGATCACTTATCTTCAATTTTCGGATGAGATAAGACCAGCACTTTATGGTTTTCCCAGAAAAGAGCTAAAATGTAGAAATAGCTTGAGAAAGATAGATCTCGTAGATGACTATGAATACGACTCAGAGGTTGAATGGATGGAAAGTGAAGAGGGTGAGATTATTGGGTCAAGTGAAACAGAAGAAGAAGCCGAATTAACCAATTCTAATGAAGAGGAGTGGCTCGACTCAGAAAGTGAGCATAATGAACCACAAAGAAAGTATAGAACACCCACTCTTGAAATTCCAAAATGTTCATTTTACAAATTCAAAGAATTTGAGGACGAGTTTCTCCGTATTCCATTAGTAGAAAAGAGAAGATTTCCAAAAGAGTGTGTTCCTATTTTAAAACAAGAATATGTTAAAGGCACAGATCAAGAGATATTCTCCAGAGAGTTTAGCAAGAAATATTTTATTAAATATTCAGTAGTATTAAAGAAATTAAAGGAAATTTCTAATGAACAATCTGATTAAATTATCATTTCATTTTCACATCTCTATTTCCCACCATTGTATAGCCACAGTTCAATCCACACCTCTTCTCTTAAACTTGAAAATTTTATAGACCGTTGGAGGGAAATGGTGAACTGTTTGTTTAAACACGTGAGAGATATAAACGAGATGTCAATAAATATACCCTTTATAATTCAAAAACGAGATACAAACCATTACATTACAATTGCCACATCTCGATCATACAAAGTGTATGATTGTAAGAAGTTAAATCTAGCTTTTCATGGACCATTGCTTGAATCTAGAGTTCACTCCATGTATCAAATGGATGATTATATCTTTCTATCCTCATATAAAACACTTTATGTTTGTTACAGATCAGAGATTGTCTATAGGCTGAGCTTTAATTTTAGCATTTTGAATATCTTTGGATTCTCAAATTTTCTATTTTTTGTGTTAGAAGGTGAAGAGTGTAATGAAGGTAGCAAAGAGAACAGTAAGGATACCAAATCTAATAAAATAATAATTTATGAAATTATCGTTGATGGTAACGATTTACCAATAAACAGTACCATGGATAGTTCTGCCACACAACTTTCCTCAGAATGTATTTTGGATTCTGTTAATGTTACAAGGAATGTTTCAAAGCCATTAACTTTCAATGAGATACAAATCTTAATACCCAAGCTGACAGTAAGTGTTATATTCCACCCACCCACATACAAGAATAAGGTTGTTATAGGATATAGAGAAGGTGTTATTGATGTATATAATGTTAATACTAGAAGTAGGGTCTATAGATCTAAAAAGTTAAATGGGTCTATATATTGTATCAAAGAGTTGAGTGTTATAGATGTGGTTGGGATTGGATTAGAAGATAAAATGGTGATTTATAATCTGAGAAAAGATAAAGTTTTGTTTGAGTTGGAGTGTGAGGGGCCAATAAACAATATTACCTCTAATGGTAATGTTAATACAGGTGAGAGTAACAGTAATTTTATTGTTTGTAGTAACACCAGGGGTGACATGTTCCTATTTGATTTAAATGACAAAAAATTGCTTAAAAGACACAAACTGGGTGTTATTTCTCTGGAGTACCTGAGAGGAGAGGATATCTTGGCTATATCCACCCTTGATTCTCTTAGATTGTGTAAACTTTCAGGTTACAACCTGGAAGTATTAAAATTTAGGGAAATTCTAAGGGAGAATATTAAAAAAGTTAAATTTTATGATAAAAAGAACTTGGTACTGTTAGGAGATACCCAGTTATTTAATTTTGGGGTATATAAAGAGGAACAATCCTTTAAATTTTCAATTCCTAGATTGAAAAGTAGTGTTAATGATAACATGACATATAATGATCTATGTGTTAATAAACCGAGTATTCTAACGATCTCTAAGAATGTTATAAACCTAGTAGACTTTATTAATAAGAGGGGTAGTATCTTAATAGAAAGTTACAATAACTTGATTTCCAATGGATGTATCTCCAAGTGTGGTAATTTTTGTATTTTTAATTCTAAAGGTTATATTTCTATTGTAAACATTAGATCTAAGGTTGTTTATAAGAGATATAACCTTGTGGAAATGGATGATATCATTGGTATATCCTTGGATATAATCTTAAATAGAATTTGTGTCTGTACAAAATCACTTTTAGAGATTAGAGATGCGACTTTTAATGTTCTCTACAGAATTGATACTTGTGGTACCTTAGATATGAGGGTCGTTGATAACTTTTGTATTTTAAAGTGCAAAAGTGAAATATCATTCTATGATACTCTAAGTGGTAATAAAGGTAGAGAGTTTATTGTAGATAATATCGTAGATTATTGTATTAGTAATGATATGAAGTGGATAGGTATCTCTAATGGTACTAAAATTTATATTTATGATATCTTAAGTGGTATTACCTTAGATATAATAGAAATTGAGAATATTGGAGTGGAAATGTCTCCCAACTTGGATTTTCTAATTGTTCTATACAAGAATAGATCAGCACTGGGAATGTACTACAATATTAGCAATTTTATTGTTAATAGTGTGGGGTATGATAGTAATGGTGTAAATTGTATTGGTGATATAAGTGATGGGAGAGATGATAACATTTTGGAACTAAAGAACCTTTGTTTAGTAAGGGAAATGATGAGCTTTAATAAAAATTTAGAGATAAGAAATCTTAAAAATGAGAATTTTTTAATTTCCACGGTTAGAAAGATAGGAAATAGAAGGTATGATGATAGAACAGAAGAGTGGAACGATAGGATTAGTATGGATAGATTTATAGAGAGTTTAGATATAAACGAAGTAAAGGAAGTGTTAAAAGATATAAAATTGAATTTAAAATGCAATTTTGATATTTCCAATTTACTTTTGTACAAAGTATTGAGCTATCATTACAGTTCTATTAGAAAAGGGGATATTTTGGAATTTTATGACTCTTTTTACTTGGAATGGAATGAGTTTGAAGAGGAGTGTTTAAAGACAATTTCATATTTAGAGTATGAAAATATAAGGGAGATGTAACAATGTGGTAAATATCTGGTATGGAATGGTTATTAAAAATAGATTTGATTGAAATAAAGTTATAATTAATGACATTTCCTTTCTACTCTAGCCTTTCTTGCTAAAAGACTGTCTTTTTAAGAGACCCTATGGACCTCTCCTACTCCCTGAGTAAGATAAGGAAGATACAAAATGAAATTCAAAGTTTTGTGATGGAACATTCAAATATGAAATGTTTAGAAGTGAGAGAGAGGTTTATACCAGAGACTCTGGTCTTTAATAGCAAGAGGATGGTCCTAAAAGGTACTCTAAATTTTATTTGTAAAATCACTAGTGATATAGAAAGATATCAAGAGCGTATTATAAATCAAACCAGAGCAATACAAAATAAGAATATAAAGAGTGAGTATAACACTTTTATAGATAAGGTAAGATCATACAAAAACATAGAAGAGATGAGGTGTTGTTATGAAAGGATAAAGAAAGATGAGGAACTATTGAAAATATGCTTTAATTTTTGTAGGTTAAGTGTAGAGGAGGTTAAAGTTTTATTTTTATTGCTAGATTCAGTTGAGTTATACCACCCTGGTAATCCTCCAATCTGTGATTTTGCACTGGAGAGGGTTAGAATACCTACAATGGATATCTCAAATGAGAGAATTAGAAGTATAGAGGGTATGGTAGAGTTATTAAGAGATGAGGGAAGTTAGAGTGTATCAAATAAAAATGAAATATGGTTTATAATGTTTTACTAGTTTATTGAAATTACATTTTCATGTAGGATTGAGAGGAGCTATCAACACATCTTGGTACACTCCTTGGAAGTTGTGCTAGTAGTAATCTTTCTAGCATCTCCTGGACCGTTGTTGTCTGGTAATCAAAGCACCCTGAAGATCTGGTTGTAAAGATTTTTTCTCACCTTAACTAGGACCTTTCATACAACCAATTCCTTCCATTGTAAACCACAAAAGAATTGTTTGTTGGTATTACCTGGTGATAGTAGGGATATTAATAAATTAGGATGCATTAAAGATAGATATAGCGTTTAATAAAAAGAACGTTAACAACTGATCTATCTAACCTCTTTATAATACTTTCTACAGTTCTTAGCGAAAATGAAAACTGAGTAGAGAAAACCAAACTTAAAGTTTAGAATGGAGAAAAACAAAATGCAAATACACGTTCTTAGTGAATTTCTATTCAAATAGAAGATACAAACTAGTGGATGAAGAACGTATAGTAAATAAGAATATTCTAAAAATACAGTTAACAGTATAAATGGAATATCTTTGAGGTCATATTCTCCACTGTTTAAAATTTTAAAGCATGCTACATGGTTTTTAACGGGAAGGGGATTGGTGGTATGGTTAACAGATGGTGTGGTACTATTTCTATTTTTTATGGTAAGGACTTCATGGAGATGATCTAAAAGAAGATATAGGAAATTCAAAAAGATGAACGGAAATAAGGAGAGAAATGATATATAGTGAGTATAAAGTGGGATGTAATAATATGTACCTAAGGAATGGGAGTATAAATTATTTATACTTTTGAGTAATCTTAAAAAGGTTTTAATGTCACTGGTGCCTTTCTTCAGTGTTATATCCAAGTGGTTGACACTTCTAAAGTAAGCGGTTTGTAAAGAAAGTATAAAATTTAGGAGAGTGTTGGTGGAATGGTTGGGTGATGTTAAAAGTGAACCCAAAGGATGATTTGAATTTACAAATCTAAGCTTGGTACTAAAGAAATGTTTAGACAAGAAAAGAAGATCTGAATTGGGTTGGAAATTGTCTAAGGGGTACATAGCCGTGGAAGAATGGTTATCGAAATTTAAATCTATCTCACAGAAATACCCAAACTCATGGGAAGGTGTTTTTATATCTTTTAATGTTTGTAAATCTTTGTATCTCTCAACTCCTCTAAATTTTATTAAAACATTCCTCGCTAGAGTTAGATTTTGTAAGGATGAGTAGATCCCCATTACCTGTTTAAGATATTTCAGATCGGTGTATATCACAATAGTGTTGGAAATAGAATCATTTCTAAGTGACAACACCAACTCTCCATTCTCAATTCCAATATTTTCTAGATACTTCCAATCCACAAGTACCTTGTAATTTTCAACGAGTTTATCGTGCAGTGCCTCCTCTGTGTATATTTTATTCTTAGTAAAGTTAATGCGTAGAAAATACAAAGTTATGAATAGAATGATAAATCTCACCTTCCTGTGGTGTAACCTTAGCTTCTCTTCATTCTTTGTTGTTATCTTCAATAACATCCCCTTGATGGGTCGAGAGGTGAGAGTGGGAGATAACCACCCGAGACAAAGGATATGAATAGAAAACACTTTTAAAGTTAAAGGCACTACTAAAAGAATTGATATTCACAGAATAACATTCTATCAGTAACACCTGGATATCCACAATGAGAAAGAACTACAGTGCAAGCACAGTATCCCTCAAGGGATACCCACAGAGTATATCTCTCAAAGGAGAGAGAATGTCAGTTCTTACACTGACAAGAACAGTTACTACACTTGATCAAAGCCATTTGGCTTGAGAGGTGAGGGGTAAGTTTTAAATTTTTTATAAAGACTTTACATTCCCTCTAAGAATGTGGTCTAAGAAATGGGACTATGATGAAAGGTTGGATTAATCATAAGTGGTGTTTTACTTGGATATGGATCACAATAATGCTATTTTATTAATTTGTAAATAAAATTTCACTTTAGGAGAGAGATGGAGGTAAACCCTCTCAATGAAAGAATCTAAAAAAGATTTTTATAAAATATTGAATGTTAATAGAAATGCTAATAAAGAGGAAATAAAGCTAGCATACAGAAAGAAAATACTTAAAGAACATCCAGACAGATCTGGATGCATGAAAAGGTTCCTAGACATTCAAGTAGCTTACAAAAATTTAGTAAAACACGGAGAGTACAATAGAGAGATATTACAAAGTGAAATGTTTGAAAATAGAAATATTTTTGGGGAATTCTCCATCTCTGAGATTCTCTCACGGGATGGTGTCAAATGTAGATGTGGAATGCTTTATTCTGTGGAATCCTTAAATGGTGAATTTATTGAATGTGAAATGTGTTCATTAAACATCAAAGTTAGCATTTAATGCTTTATATTTTATTTACATCAATCGTTTTATCTTTACTTTTTAGATCATGCTTATAAACAGCTTCACATTCAATCTCTAAGTCTTTTCCCTCTTCTGACCTTTCCCCTTCAGATAAACATTTTTTAACATTTCTAATTTTCTTTCTATCCGTCAACAGATCTGTGAATCTTCCACACATCTTGAAAAATGGAACTTCTTTTTGAATCTTCCTCCTTCCAAGAATCTTCCTTAAAATCTTCTTTTTCTTCTTATTTGAAGATAAATCATAAAGCCTAAGCCCTATCATCGTTATTCCTTTCTTGCACTCCAAGAGATCCTGTTCCAAAGAACATCTCTGATAGCTTAAACTGTACAATTTTTCTATTAAAAATGTTTCAACCCACATCCTTCTCAATTTGTCAATGCAATTAGCCTCTGACCTCCTACCCTTTCTACTAGCCTTGATAATTCTCTTCCTGAAGCAAACATAAGCATCAAATTTCTTATCATTCTGGTCCTGTACCTTTATTATCCTTCCATCAATATAATTTATCATTCTTTCATCTATAGTTATATCACTTTTATCCTCTAAATTGCTGTTTTGTGATATTACGGTGGGAGTACCCACAGATTGTAATATGTTCTTACTAAGATTCTCCATTTTATCAAAATTTCTTGTCTCCATTAATAGTTTGATTTTATCTATAAATTCATCCTCCTCTATGTTCAATTCTTTTATAAACTTTCTATCCTCTTCATTTAAAATATACTTGTTTTCGACATCCTCTTGATATTTAATGTACTCTCTACCTCTCCTAAAGGATGGGTATAACTCATTTATATCACTTTCTATTCTTTGAACAGTTGGTGTTGGAATTGTGTCATTTTCACCCGATATTATTGCTTTAAGATGTAATTCCTTCTCCTCCTCTACCTCCATCCCGGTATTGAGCTGTATTTGTGTATATTCTTGTATATTATTCAAATCTACCTCACTTTCTTTATATATTTGATATTCTATATCATTCTCTATCTTTACATTTCTGATTCTTCTTGTTGACATCGTTCCTCGCTTCTTCAATTTTTTGGTAAGAGAGAAGGAGAAATGTGAAATCAAGAAATTTTTATTAGACTGTTCATACCCTCCCCCATGGAGAAAAATGATGAACTGAACAATCTATTTGTAGATGGAGGGAGTGATGAGCAAATAGAAAGGGAGATATCGAGTGTAGATGCATCAGAAAATAACAAAGAAGTAGTAGAAGATGGTGTTATTGATAGACGGAAGAGGAAAAGAAAGAGCTCAGAGAATGGAAAAGGAAGGAAAATTGGAAAACAAAATAGAAAGAAGGAAGAGAATATAAGTGAAATTGTGAGTTACATTGAAAAGATAAAATGTAGAATGGTAGATGCTGTAAACATAGATAACGCGAATAATAAGAGAGAAGAACCTGCTCTTGAAAAATTAAAAATGGTACATCAAATAGTACCAAAATTATTGGATAGACGAATGCAACCATACTTCCTAGACTATGGTATTTTATCAATACTTAGAACATGGCTAGAACCACTTCCTAACAAATCACTTCCAAATTTTGAAATTAAAAAATCGATTTTGGAATTGTTGTTGTGCATGCCTGTTAAGAGACACCACCTCATACAAAGTGGGATTGGGAAAATCGTGTATTTCTATTCTTTAAATAGAAAAGAAAGCAATGATATAAAGAATATTGCCAATAATTTGGTTCAGAAATGGGTTAAAATGGTATTGTATAGCTTTAATAATTAAACAAGATTTAAATTAAAATGTTACTTTTTACCTAAAATTGTTACAAAATTACCTCATTTGTCTTACGCGTTACCAAACCACACTTGATATTGCCACATCCACAAAATGTGAAGAATCGCTCGATGAAGAGATGCAAAGTGGAAGGCTAAGAATCAGATTTAATGCTTGGATGAATTCTGTACACACTAACTAGAGGTATATTTTCTTCATGTCATTGACATGAAAGGATTTTCCACAAGATGGACATTTTCTATTCCTAGTCTTTATTCTCGACTCGACACATTCTCTACAGAACACATGCATACACTTTGTGATAACCGTATCTTTACATCTCTGATCACATGCAGTGCATCTAAGTAATCTTCTGTATCTTTCAAGATCCTCTAAGACCTCAACTGGCTTACCAGAGGTTAGAATAGAAATGACACTCCTCAACTTCTCAGAGTCACTTTCTTTGATTTTAACCTCTTTTTCAAGAACTATGTTTTGATCCCTTACCTCTTTCATCTCACTTTCAAGTATTCTAAATCTTTCATTCAACTGATCAAATTGTAAAGACAAATCGTCAAAATCTATCTTTAGTTTTTGGTGATTCCTCTTGTGGAACTTAGATGCATACATCCTCTCATCATAGCTTATTCTTGTCTGTTCTAACTGTTTTTTGAGTAGCTCCAACTCTTCATTGTTACCTTTTTTACTAAAAAATACATCCTTAGAACCATCTAAAGACAATTTTGTACTACACTCAATCACTTTACTTCTTAGTTCATTCACTTCCAGGGCTCTCTCTTCACTTTGTTTAGAGAGACTGCTCAACCTATCAAGGAGTGACTTCTTTTCGCAGACAACCTTGTTGTATGAGTGTGTTAACGAGTTCAGTTCTTGGTATATCACATCTATCTCCATACCTGTTTCTGCGCTTTTTATTTCCTTTATTTTAAGAATTAAATCTTGTTGTTCTTCAATTATCCTTAAGTATTCCATTTTCTCTTTCTCAAAATCAGATATTCTCAGATCAACCAATTCTAGTTTGTTTTTTAGTTTCACAGATTCTTCCTCTAATTCTTTCTTCTCGTCCCTTAACAATCCCATTCTACATTCTAGCATCGAATAGCTTTCATTGCTCCTATCTTTTTCTACAATCAATGCATTTTTGAGTGATAAGTTCTCTTTTATGAGCTCTTGATTATTCACTTCTAACGTGCTTAGAATATCTTTCATAGCCACAATTTTACCTTCTAGAGCTGGACTCTCATCCCCATTACCTGTATCTTTCAATCTCACCCTATCTTTCAAAGTATTCACCTCTCTCTTCAGCGCCATTATTTCATTGTTTAATCCCTTAATCATCTCATTCTCACTTGGTAGCACTCTTTTCAAGATCGAGTTAAAATCATTCTCACATGGAATCTCCTCGGTATTATATCTGTTTTCCTTATCAGATCTATTGATACACAACTCCTTATCCGTATTTTCTTTATTATCTGACGTATCTTTTATCTTCCTAACTTTATTCTCTAGCTCCAAGATTCTCTCTTCCCTTTCATTCAAATTCCTTTTCAATTCATTTATATGTATTATACTCAATGTGTCACCTTGATTTCCTAACAGAGTTTCTTTTAAGTGATCAATTGCTTTTATCCCTTTCAATTCATCTCCTCTAACTAGAACCTCCTCTAAAATATCTTTTTTGACATCACTGGATGTTTCCTTGTCCAATACTCTAGCTATTATTTCTAGTAAAATCGTGTTTTCATTACTTACAATCTCTTCCTTCTCCTTTGCTTGTTCATACTTCTCTTTATAATCATCCAATTGTAGAAAAACAGCATTTCTCTGGTATAGATCTATTCCCTCTCTCAATACCAACTCTCTCAATCCTTCTTGTATCCTCTTGGTCTTCTTTCCAGCAACTTCATTTAACGCATCTCTCCTCTTTCCATTCATTTATAACTTTATGCAAGGATGAAATATGGTCTCCATAAAAATGTGTTATTCTCCCCTTTCCTGGATTTAATGAAAGTTGTCGGTCAGACCAGTAATAATTAACACTCCTTTCACCTCTAAATAAAATAATTAGTTGATTATATGTCTTCACTAGAAAGATTACTTAATACTAATTTATGTCCTTGCTACCAATGGCGAACTATGAGATGAAGATAGACAGAGGTATCCATGAGATAGAGAATCGGTAAAATTCGAATTTTTATGTTTATTGTCAAAAGAGCCTTAACGATCCCACACTCTTTCAAGTATCAGATTTTATGTACATTACTTCATTTGTGATGGAATCCACTTCATCTGATACCCTCGTATCCAATAAAACACTCCCCTCTATCTTCTCTGTTAATCAAACCTACCAGTAGGATTGACTTACTGGATAAAAATGGAATTCTGTGAGAGGATCTTAGCACAGAGATAAGAAAAAATGTTTAATGAAAAGTAATTATCCCTTTAACTTTTTGATCAAGTCTTTTTCCAATATCTCTCTTTTCCTGGCAAAAAAGGTGTCTTCACAGCCCTTCTCTTTCCTAACTTTATCCTTCTTTTTGAGATTGATGTACATAATCTGTTCAGCTTCTTTGAAAATAGTACCACCCCATCCACTCTTGAGAGAATCCGCTTCTGCTTCAATTGTTAGTTTTTCCACTCCCAATATCCTGTTCGTATCCTCAATTTTGCTCCACAACTGGTGACTTACTAACCTATCATTGTATAAGTTGTAGATAACATTTCTCTCGTTGTCTAGCAAATACATCCTCTCACTTAACGTAGAGCATGCAGATAATAACTGCTTTATTAAAACATTTGTTGATGCTCCTTGGTATAACATCTCGTGGTATTTATTTAGTTCCTCATTACTCCCAAACCACGGATCATCCTTCTTGTTGCCTTCTTTGCTCCTCAGATATGAGACTGCAACTATCAACAAAGACAGCCCCCAGAAGATAACTTGAATCATTTCAGGGGTCTTTGGTATTTTGGCTCTAAGAATAGATGGATCTCCAACAACTCAACTTTACGGTTGGAGAAGATACTGTAATTGCCTTATACTCTAATTTCATTATTGAGTAAATCTTTTACTTAAATAATAAGAGGATATAGAAATCCTTCCATGTGCCTAACACTTCTGAAGACAAGAGTCTCGTTAAAAAGACACAAAATGATATTTTCTATAGATCTGAAAAGAGTGGGTATTCCAGCGCCACATTTTACCTTTCTGCTTTTCTCTGTTATAGACACTTGTAAGAAAGTGCTAGATCTACTGGAAAATCTATCTCCAGATCTATAACTCTCTATATTTTGATAATCTTGGATCTCACTAGTCTCAAAACACTTTAGAACCATCTTTGAAATTATGACATAATAAACTATGAGTGGAACTCCCATCCACGGGTGGGCCTAATTAGTTTTTATTTCTTTTATCTGGAAAGGAGAAATTTCATTTAATTGGTTATGTTGTTTGGTAGATACTCCTCATTACAACTCAAGTTTGTTTACTATTGAATTCAATAAATTTGAGACATTCCACGATTTGCATGCAGACTAAGATACCTGTGTATCAAAAGAAACGTATTCCATAGGATAGCATTAATTATCGAATTTTATCCCCAATACTAAATTGAATTACAACTTTTTTGAAAATTGCATAAACAGGGAATGACATTGAGAAAGCTAGAAGTAGAGAATTTTAAATCTTACGTAGGAAAAAAAGTGATAGGACCTTTTGATAGGTTTACGTGTATAGTTGGACACAATGGGAGTGGAAAGAGCAATATAATCGATGCAATATGCTTTGCATTAGGAACTAGTTCTGGACAGCTTAGAGTTGACAACCTGTCAGACTTGATAAGCAAAAGACCAGGAGTGGAGAATGCAAGCGTAGTGGTGCACTATAAGAGATTGGGTAGAACATTTCTACTAAAGAGGACGATTCATAAAAGCAACAAAAGTTATTATTTCATTGATAATGAGAATGTCTCTCTTGTTGAATACCGGAATTTTTTGAGCTCAGAGAACATCCTAACGGAGGTGAAAAACTTTTTGATATTTCAGGGAGAAGTAGACACCATAGCTGATAAGACGCCAAGAGAATTGTGCAAATTGGTAGAGGAGATAAGTGGATCGATAGAATACAAGGAAGAATATGATAGGCTACACGAAAGAAATGTTAAATTAGCAAAGGAGTGTTCAAGTGCCTTAGAGCTGAGAAGGGAGATGAATTTGAGGATAAAGGAGATCAAGGAAAATAGGGAACAGGAGAGAAATCTAAAAAAGCTTGTGAAAAGGAAAGAAGAGTTGAACAGGGAAATAGCTTTATATGATTTGAACAGAAAAGAATTGCAAATTAGTGAAATTAAATACCAAATATTGGAAAAGGAAAGGGAGTTAGGAAGTCTAGAAAGGATGATTTCTGAGAATGAGGAATTCATCTCTAAAATAAAGGAGAAACTAGCAATATCTCAGAGAGAGTATTTTAAACAAGAACATTCCCTAGAAAACAACAGAGATAGGTTTAGAGAGCTGACGAGTCTAGTGATAAACAAAGAGATGGAGCAAAAAGTGGTTTTTAATGATTTTGAAATTAAGTTAAAGGATTTAGAGCATCTCAAGAAGGAGAAAAAGGAGGAGAAGAGAAGACTCGAAGTAGAGTTAGGTTTGGTGAATGAGGGGTACAACAGCTTTCGAGAAATGCAGAAGACAAAGCGAGAAAAGTTCAATTTCTCAAAAGAGCTGGAAGAGGAGTTCATTATCCTGGAGGAAGCGTACATTGAAAGAGTATCCAAGGAAAAGGATGAGATGAATTGCATAGAGATGGAAATTTCACCATTTTTAGAGAAAGAAAAACAAATCAAAAGGAGTGTAAGGGAGATGGAAGGCTTGATCCAAAGAAATTTGTCAGAAAAGCAAGAAAAGGGGAGAACTGTCGAAAGCTTGACTCTGAAGATCAAAAACTATGAGGAAAGAAGACATGAGTTGGAGGATAAAATAAAAGTTGGCAGAGTGAAGCTGGAAAAGGTATTGGAAAGGGAGAAGAGTTTAAACAATGAATTTCCCGTTGTTATGAGAGGAATAATTGAAAGTAAAATCAGAAAGAAGGAAAGTGGGAGGAAATATAAAATAAAAGGCATTGTTGATGCACTGAGAGGATTATTTCCCGGTGTATTTGGAAGGGTTATAGATTTAATAAAACCTACCAAGGTGAAGTATGAGATACCGATTACAGTTCTTATTGGGAGATTGGATCAGTCAGTCGTGGTAGATAATGAATATACGGCTATATCTTGTATAGAGTACATGAAGGAAAGAAAGTTGGGAAAGTTAACATTCCTTCCTCTCTCGATGGTGAAAGTTAGGGAGATTAAAGCATACAGAGATGCAAACCTTGGTGTTTTAGCCTTAGATGCCCTGACATACGATTCTAAATACAAGTTAGCCATAGAGCATATATTGGAGAGTTCACTAATAGTAGAAGATGTAAAGACAGCCAAGAAGATATTATATGGACAGGCAGGAGGTCTTAATTTTAGAGAGAAGGTTTGCACACTGGATGGAGTGCTATTTCACAAGAATGGAATGATAACAGGGGGAGGTGATAAAAAATCAAATTTTACAGGAAATGAGAAGATAGAAGAGCTACTTCTGAGAAGGAACGAAATACTGAAGTCACTCAAAGAAGTAACCACTCTGAAAGATAGTTACTCCCATATAGAGATAATAATTGAGAGAATAAGCTCATTAAATGAGGAGATAAAGAAGGCTGAAGAAGAAAAGTGCGAAACTTTGAAGTCTATTGAGTTTTTAGAGGAGCAAAATGAAAGTTTAAGAGCGAAGATTAGAGGAAAAGATGCGGATATCAGTGAGATTAAGAATGTCTACAGTGAAAATTATTGCAAAATCAAAGAGTTAGAGAGGAAAATGAGGGTTGTAGAAGGTGAGGTTTTCAATTCGTTTATTTCCAAATACTCCGTTATACCAGAAGAGTATAGGAATTATATAAAATACAATTCCTCTTTAGAGTTGGAAAAGGATTTTGAGTTTGAAACTTTAAAATGTTCCCTAGAGTCCAAAATCAATTTGTTGAACAGAGAGATAGAGTCTATTTCCAGAGATGGGTTAGAATTAGAAGGTAGAATAAAAGGATTTAAAAGTGTATGCAAAGAAAGCGATAATGAAGTTGTAAGTCTAAAGATGGAGATGGAGAATCTCAAGAAAAAAATAGAAGAACAGCAAGAGGATCTCGAGAAGTTTAGATGTGAGTATGAAAGAAACAGATGTAACTTTGAAACAGAGGACATAAAAACTAGGGAGATCTCGGAAATGAACGATTTGATTTCCAGAAATATTCTATCTTTGTACGGCACTAGAGAAAGACTGGAAGAGGAATTCAAGGATTTGATTCAAAATTGTGTATTTGAGGAGATAGATCTTCCAGTGCTAGAAGGAGACATCAAAAAAATAAGCAAGGATATTAAAATAGACTATAGTGAGATAAATCTTGATAAGGAGAATAGTAACACAGAGGGGGATATTGACAAGATTTGTGATTCTTTAAAAAGCGAGTTAAAAGATGTGCTCGAAAAGATCAATGATGGAGTGTCAAGCATCAAGATAATAGGAAAGAACAACAATGAGGTGAGGTATTCCAGGATGGATGAGGAATATGAGAGAATAAAAAACGAGGTATTAGAAAGTAAAAGAGAGTATGAGAATGTAAAGAAGAAAAGAGCTGAAAGGTTTATGGAATGTTTCAAAAAAGTAAGTGAGAACATAAACGAGGTTTACAAGAAGCTAACAGGAAGCGATTCTTATGAAGGAAATGCATGTATTACACTGGAGAACACTCTAGAGCCCTACAAGGATGGTATTAGGTACCATGTGATGCCACCGAGAAAGAGGTATAGGGAAATAAAGCTACTGTCTGGTGGTGAAAAAACAATGGCAGTTCTCACGCTTCTTTTTTCCCTTCACTCGTTCAGGCCCTCTCCGTTCTATGTTTTTGATGAAATTGACTCGGCTTTAGACAGAATGAATGCTTCTAGGGTTGTTGAGTTTATCAAATCCTTCAACGTTCAATTTATTGTTATCTCTCTAAAACCCTCACTTTTTCAGTTCTCGGATTCTCTCATTGGAGTATACAAAGATAACAAGGAAGGAGTCTCTAAGATATTAAGTTACAAACTTGAATGACCTTGTCTTTTCCAATGGTGTTGTGTGAAGTGATAGTTTTTATATCTCAATTCGATTAGAATTATATCTATGTCCAATTAATGGATTAGGACCCAGTTATAAGGATGTAAGATAAAGAGAATATAATGAGATTAACACAAAACATCGTGTGTTTTATTCATAATTTAATAACTCTAAATGCGACTAATTAATTTAAAATACTCATTTTCGAGAATTACAAGAAATATCGAAGCTCTGAGATTGGCTCCTACAATTTGGAAATTAAATGAAAATTAAAAAATAATTTTTATACTTTTGGTTACATTATGTAATTTATTCTCACAAATAAATTGAATAATTTCATCTAGGGGTATAAATAGAGGTGGGAATCCCATCTTTAATGAGAATTTTCGTGGTTGAATTTACTTTCATTTTGCACTTCTTTTTTAACAAGACCTTATGTAGCGGGAAAAAGAAACCCAACAGACCTAGGATTGTAATTACTGAACCCAATGAGTGTCAATTCTGTAAAGTGGACAGGGAAGAAAATATACCAAATCCGATCAGTGGATTTGACTTCAATCTTTCAGATGCAGGTAAAAGTATAAATGACATTGAGAAGTTAGTAGAAGAATTCAAACAAGATGATACCTTAGAGAAAAGAAAAGTAAAATTTTCTGTAGAGCTAGAAATACCAAAATGTCTATTTAGGAGATATAGACCTTCTTTAGAGGAAAAAGGAGGTGATTCCGGGATAAAAAAAGAGGTACATCATTCTTCTGAGTCCCAGGCTAGCATTTCGGAAAGAGATAATCCCGAGGACATAAAAGAACCCAGTCCAAGAGATAGTACAAAGCTGTGATCAACTAATACTAAGATTAGGTGTACAAAGCAACTTTTCACCCTGGGGATGTCGATGTCTTCCCGCCTAGGAAGAGAAAGACTGGCATAAAGATCGATGAACAATAGGCTATTTTAGGTCAAATTTGGCTGTGAGAGGCGTTATAAATGTTAATGGTCACCCATTTCCTATTCATTCACAGAATAATTTCTACTTCCAACACCATTATCAATACATATCGCGTTGTGTACATCTTTCTCTCCTTGCCATTTCTCTTTGTTGACTAGAAATCACGCGATCAATAACTTTATTTAATTAATTAAAATGTACTAGTAGCTAATTAACAATAGCCTTCAAATAATTCTACATCAACCACAAAATCTCTATCAATCCCCTATAAATCCCTAAGACAGCAAGGACACCTTTACTTCGTTTCCACTCCCCTTGACCAATTCGATGTTCTTCTCATTTGCTAGATGTAAGAGTGAGACAATGCAATAGTGTATGGAGATATCCTTAGACTCTCTAGAATCATACATCTCTGGTATCTTAGAATACATCTCATTTAGCTCAACTTCTCTATTCCTTTCAATCGTGCTATATAAATTATCTTTTAATCTCTTTATATCTACCCTTTTCGGTATCTTGCTGTATCTCAGTAGGAGATTTCTGGTTACCCCTAATTTATTAACACTTATGTTACCCACTTCTTTTTCATTCCCACTTTCTTTCTCCAATTCGTTTAGATTCATCAAAGGTTCTATCTCATCATCATTCATCTCTATTCCTGTATAATTCAGAGATAGGTTATTGTCATTCATCTCTTCTGGATTATCTTCTACCACATTTCTTTTCTCATTCTCTTCCATCTCACCTATGTATCCATCTCTTATTAGGTACTTGTATAAATCTTTTATTTCGATCCTATAATCATTTGGCAGTAGATGATTATCCTTCTTTCTATCTTCTATCACCGAGATGTCATAGGAAATATCACCTCTCTCACATATCACATTTATATTTACACTACTTTTGAAATCAATGTAAGTCCTCTCTCCAACCCTTTTTTCGCATTTTCTTGCATTTCCAAATCTCTTACTGTTCCTCACCTTCCAGTAGCTAGGACCAGCCCATCCTTTAAAGTAGCTAAAAGGTGTTGGAATGGATTCAATACAACGTGGAATGTCTTCAATTTGAGATGAATCTGGTGCATTGTGAATGGCTGTATCCTCGTGGTCTATTTCAAATCCGCTATTTTCATTTACATTCCTCTCTTCACCCCATTCTTGTTCAATTGTTGGATGCATATCACTTAGTAGTGGTGAAATAGACTTACCCTCCAGCCTGAAACCAAAATCATATTCCATGAAATTCATGATTAATCCATCACCACTCACAACATTATCACATGTACTGTACATTCCATCGCTACCTATCTCAATGTTCTCCAAAACCATTTTGGGTTCCCTCAAATACCTCACAAATTCAGGGGGATTATTGACATTTGTGGTATCCAAGTTGGTGTTAGAACTAATGTTGAGTGCTTTGTTACTATTTCTAGTCCCATCACTTTCCTCGTTTTCTCCTTCTCTATCTCTCTTATTATATCTTTTGTTTGTGCTAACTGAATCTTCCCTGTTCAATCTTTCCAGCAATCTCAGGGTGTCTTCAGAGACATTATCAACCCTGGTGGAATAAACCTTTACACATCCATCAAGTAAGCAACTAGCCTTTTGAAAATTTGTACCACTCCTGTCTTTTAATCTATCAATATCTGTAAAATCATCTATTAAATTAGACTTCCACGTGTTTTTAGTTGTTATTTTACCTTCCATCACAGTCTTGAACCAAAGGTTTGAATCTCCCATTCTTGGGGTGATGGGGGTTACAGCAAGATAAAAACTAAAGAGCTAGGATCTGTGAGTAGCCCATGGAAAACAAATTAGTCAGGTTAAATGAACTAATGGCTGAAGTAAAGCGTAAGATTGAGGTTTTGAGGAGTTTAAATGGATGTGTTGAGGAATTGAACTACATGCTGGAGGGTTTTGTTGTTTCATTCGATAAATATTCTTGCTATGATTCTGAAATTTGCGTTAAAGACTGGAAGTCTCACAACACATTCAAATCCATATCCAAATATGGTTCTAATTCACTAGAGGATTCCATTGCCAGCATGAGCTTTCAGTTGGATGCTAACCAGTCACTAAATGTGGATAACTCAATAAGTAGGGAAGAAAACATAAAGAAAAGTGAAGATAGAAAGAGTAACACCCTGGAAAACATTTTAGATGCTGTAAAGAAAGGTATTAATGGTAATAGAGCATATCTGGTTAATACGGAGAAAATAGTTAAAGTGTTGAGTGGATGTGGGGAAGGATTGCCTTTGGATGATATCATCAAGCGATCTGGTGTAAGTAAGTACAGGTGTGTTGACATTTTGAATGATCTTATCAAAAGAGATCCTCAGATTGTATTCAAAAGGTTTGATAAGGGGTTCTATTACACATTGGTAAATGACCTGTGATTGTGATGGAATAGCTTAATTTATGTTAAAGGTCTATTCTGGTGAGAGATGTTATCAGGGATATCAAATAAAGTATTTAATCAAGACGAAGATTTATTATATCAATCCTTTCCATCTGTTATCTATCACTATATCTGCTTTCAAATAACGATTGTCTCTAGCTTTGTATCCCTAATCGTATGGTGAGAAGTGGTAATAGAACTACATGTACAGTAGGAGTATAAAATGGATATTTCTCTGAGTTACTTTACATTTTTGGGATTTATTAAGGTAGAAACGACCGGGTTGTAGAATTAGCTAAGTCATAATGTTTAGTTATTCAATTATTTGTGTAACTAAGAAAGATCCTGGATTAAAATGAAATGTAATTATGGTAGATTATTATTTAAGAACAGTGTACAGATTCAACATACGGGAAAAAATCAATTTTATTTATTTCTTCAACCACCAAACCATATTGCTTCAAATTGGACTCCAGCCATTGGATTCTTTTTTGCATTTCTTTTTTCTTTCTTCTCTTCATTATTTACCTTATTTGGTACTAAATGCTCCCCATTAAGTTTAATGTCTTTTAACTTTGTATTAGCTGTTAGAATTTCACCTTTGTTACAATTTATCATTTTCATGAGAAAAGATTTATTAAAGTTAAACATTTTCCCATTTTTAAAAGTCAAAACAGTAGATACCATGATAAAGAACAGAAATAACACAAAAATAACAATATTTCTCATTTTCATAAATTTAGGGTTTTCTAAAAATTATGATATTTATAATCTCTTATGGAACTTTTCTATAAATTAACAAGTACTCTACAGTGTATAAAAATTTTACTATAATTTACCTAATATATAACAGTTTAGATTTATATGGTAATAAGCTTAACACATAAATTCTACAGAGAAAGGGTAATTTAAAGAATTTTGGTTTAAAGGTTAGTGAAAAGTATAAAAATGGGTATGTTATACTTTATTTACACACTTTTTATCGGCTTTATCTTGTGTTATTACAGGAAATCATTCTCTAAAGTGTTTTATAAAATAGACTTTATTTATTACTCTAGTTACTCTTTCTAGGTCACAATGGTCGAAAAATTTTTTAGGACCCCAGAATAATAAAATGAGTGGGATGAGTGGAGTTGAGGTTCTGCATCAGAAAAATGTATATTATGTGGATATGAAGAATAAAAGGTACCATGGGTATGTGGAAACACAAATAAAGTTAAACGATAAGATTGCCTTTATTGAATTCTCTTCTTATTCTCTCGAAATTAAAGATGTTTTGTGTAGAAAGGAAGGTTTTGAGTTTGAAAAAACGAATTTTAAGATCAAAAAGGTAGAATTGGATTTAGATAAACCAATTGATGACAAGTATAAGGATATGATTAACAGGACAGCAAATCTAATAATAGAAGTAAATGATCCATCAACAATTCTTTTTATTCGTATTCTCTACGATTCACCAAATCTAAAAGCAAATGGATTAGCGGTAAGTAGTAGAAACTCTAATTTATCCTTAAATTTCTATGAATCTTTCGTTGAGTGCGATAATCATGAAGAACTAATAGTCTATAATCACAATTTTTTATCTTCCGCTATCTTTCCATGTATTGAAGATCTTATGATGGATCATTCTTGGGAGCTAATTTACGTACTTCCAAGTGACTCTGAATTATGCGTTATTTCTCCAGGTATCTTCAAAGGTGTTAAAGAAGAAGAAGGTATCTTTTATCACTGTTATCATGTAGAGAGAGGATGTTCTGGACATTTAAATTTTTGTATCGGATCATTTGATACGATAGAACTTGTTCCAGGTGATGATAAAAAATTGGTGTTCATTCCAACTAAAATGGCTGGAAATTATAAAGAGATAGTCAGAGAAATAGGAAGTGATATATCCCATTTGTTGGAATTTACAGAGTATTTCCTTCAAAGAGAATTTCCATATAAAAATCTTAATATAGTCTTTACATTATTAGAAGAGGATCTTTGTATTGGACAAAATACAGCTTTTATTCCACTCTCTTCCATTCCACTTTCTTCCAGTATTGATCAAAATTTCTCTCTCAAAGAAAAGGTTACTGAGATACTTTCTACACAAATTTTTGAAATATTCTTCTCACCTTCCACTATGAGAGATAAGTGGATCTTTACTGGTTTAAAAGGATACTTTTCAGATTATTCATTGAGACATTTACTGGGAAATAACAATTTTTTTTACAATTTCAAAAAGGATATTAACTATATTGCAGCCAACGATATACAAGAATTACCGCTGTTTTCCGAGAAGAGAACCACGGTTTCATATTATTCTAAATTTTTTAAAGTTAAAAGTAAGGTTATCTTTCACATTCTGGAAAATAATCTCAGTAAAGCCTTTTTACAAAAAATTTGTAATTCTGCATTAAAACGAGAAGAGAACAGAATAGAAGAAATTAGGAAAAACAAGGATAGCCGTCACATAAACTATGAGATAACTTTAGAGAACAAGATAAAACCAGGATGTGATAATTTGGTAGGGGGAGACGAAAAGGATACAAATCAAGTATCGATTGAAAAAGAAGGCTTAAATCTTTTAAAAAGTGGAAGGAAGTCAAGATCAAGTTATACACATGAATTCATAAAATTGGTAAAAGACATAACTGGGAAAGATTTGAAGCCCTTTTTTGATGCGTATCTTTTTAGGCCAGGTGTTGTAAATTTATTTTGTAGGTTTGAAATTGATAAAAAGAAGAATAAGGTAACTTTTTATTCAAAACAAAGACCTACAAGCATTTTAAAAGATGGTAATAAAAAATATTACGGTACAGTAACAGTCAGATCTCATGAGATAGAGGGTGTATTTGAGCACACATTTAATTTGAATCAATCTGTTAATATTTTTTATTATCATACCAGAACTAAGAAGACAAAGAAAAAAGATGAAAAAGGAGAAGAGGAAGATATTATGCCATTACTTTGGATCAGAATAGATCCTACAGTGGAGCATATTTTTGGTATAAAGTTGGAGCAACCAGATTACATGTACTTTGAGCAATTACTTTCTGAAAAGAACGTTATAGCACAGATGGAAGCTCTAGAGAATATGGAAAAGAATCCGTCTGAACAAACTTTAATTGTTTTAGAAAGGATTTTGAATGATTCAAAGGTGTTTTACAAGATAAAGATGGATTCTCTTTACATTTTATCAACAGGTGTTGTAAATAGTGATGTTTTTGGATATCAAAGGTTAATCCAATTTTTCATCAGGAAATTTTGTATTCAAGGATCAACTATTGTAAAACCTAATGAATTTTCAAACTTTCCTCTTTATTTCATACAAAAAGGTATTTGTAATGCACTAAGCATTACTAATCCGGAGCTTTCCAAGGACTTTAATGGTAGAGAAGTTATAACAAAAAAGATAGTTTCAGCATTTCTTCTAAATATCCTCAGATACAATGATAACACCTTTAACAAATATGCTGATTCACAATACATCTCTTCAATAATAGAAAACATTACATACCAAATTTGTAGTTCATCTTCTATAGAGATAGAACCATTTATAAAGGAAATAGAGAGGTTAAGAAGATTAGATTTTATATTTCAATCTCATCAAAATCTTATTACCAAGTCTTGCATTCTAGCCTTGGCTAGGTTAAATTACTACGGATATGTTAAGGTTGACATGGATTTATACATTCAATTTTGTGATAAAAGAAATTTTATTTTGATTAGATTTGCAGCTTTTGAAGGTTTGTTGTACAATTTTTATTATATATCAGATGTGTTAAATTTGGTATTTTTTTATATTTTTAATGATCCGTCTAGAAAGATAAAATTTACAATATTAAAGATATTTAGGGATATGTTAACGTGTGATTTTAAGGTGTTGAAAGAAGATAGTTCAGATATGTTCGATAGTGTAGTGGACATAGATAAAAACAGTAAAAGTAATATTGATGACATTCTGGAGAATAAGAATGATAATAGAATACATATCAGAGTAGAATGTCATATGTTAGATGATGTTTCCAGTAATTTGAATGGAAACTTTCGAGAATCTGATTCTCTTCCAGAATTAGAGTATATAAAAATGAAAGAAGATGTGCCATGTAATAAAGTACCCCGTTTTAAGGATGTGTTAAAATCTTACAAAAAGGAGATATTAACTCTTTTGAAATTATTTTCTTATGATGAAGTATTTAAAGATATTCTGTTTGACATTCTATACTTCTTAGAGGATAAGGATTATGAATATAACTTTAAAGATGTGGAAATGTTAAGAGAATGTGAGTTGAGCAGTGAAAAAGAAGAGATTTTCTCTGTAAAAGATTTGAAAATTAAATTGAAAATTGAGAAGAATCTAAAAACGATTATTGATAAAACCACCTCTTTATTATCAGGAGATACCAAAGTTAAATTAAAAATAAATGAAGAGAATCTTAAGACAAGAAAAATTAAAAAAATTAAAATTGTTGGATTAGATGAGATAGAGAAGGAAATGATAAGAAATAGAACATTGATTTTTGTTAAAAATGGACAGCAAAGATATGAAAAAACACGTAACCTCAATAGTGAGGAATTGGAGAGTTATCTAAATGAAATCAAAAACAGAGAAAGTGTAAGATATATGGAGATGGGAGGATCGAAATTGGCCAATAACGTGATGATTGATACAAATATTAGAAATAAGATACAAAAAGTTGTTAATTGTCATTCAACTATATCCCATAATAATTTCTTAGATATCTACAATTCACTTACGGGTGATAAAAATATCTTTAGTGTTATTCTACTGTTTTTAATTTCAAATAAGAACTACCAGAAAGTTCGCATGTTCTTAAAAATTAACTTTGGATCAAAAGAAAGATCAAAGGTTAATTTTTTGGAGTTCATTCCCCAGGTATTTGAAGAATTAGTGAAAAGTTATGATTTGAGATATGGTAAAAGTATTTCCAAGATATATTTGGATGATATTGTTAAGTTTAGAAATGATGTTCATAGTTCATTTTCATTTATTTATATACTTTCAAAGACTGGTTCTTCAATTTATACGTTATCTAAGAATCTAGAGGGAATTTTTGATAATCTCTCCTATCTTTACTTGCCTCTACCAAAGGATGATTTCATAGAGGTAAATGAAGAGATAAAAGAGAGCTGCATTAAATTAATCAACCAGTTATATAACATAGAAGAGTCATACCCATTTCTGTATCCAGTAGAAGGATTTGATAAATATCAAGATATTGTTAAGATACCAAAAGATCTTGGGACTATAAAAGAAAGGATTATTAACCGAAAATATAGGGTTTTAGAGTTACTTGTCTTTGATTTAAAGAGGATTTTTGTTAATTGTTGCATTTTTAATGAGAAAGGGTCTGATATATATAATACAGCTAAAAAATTGGGCGATATTGTTGATACATATTTTTTAGAGTTGTTTAGAAGGTTAAAAGTAGAAGATAAAGAAAATGATGATAGAAATGATAATTTGCAGAATGTTCAAATAATTTCTTGTAGATCTTTCGATATCTTTCATTTTTTGGAGGAAATTATAGGAAGGTTCTTAAGTGACAGGAGATATAAAGACATTGAAGTTAGAGAATTGAATACTGATTCAATATCTAAGAAATTAAGAAATAAGGATTATCTCACCTTTGGTGATATAGAAAACGATCTTTTAAGTCTATACAAAAGCTATTTGGGTATCAAGTCATCTAGCAAGGAAATGAAAGAATTTACTGAAATTTTTAGAGGAGAGATAGAAGATATCTTTAGCATGTATAAGAGATTAAAAAGAAAATAAAGCTTAATATGAGAATATCTGGAAATTGGTATAGTAGATAGAAAAATATTAAAAATTAAAATATTTCAAGGCATTTTTTGAGCTCTTCTTAAATAAAATCTCATTTTTAAAGTGAGTGAACTCGAATAAGAGATATGTTCCAATATTTTACAATATTAAGTGGTATTTATGGTTTTATTGAGAGCAACCCCAATGGAGGATTCATTTGATAGATTTTTTAGAGAAAGAGAAGGTTTGTTTGAAGAAGTAATTGAAACTGATGATGAAATATTAAATGAAAGTACATACATAGAGTGTAGCAGTGAGATGATAAATGATCATAAATCTGTAGAATGTAGTAATGTTAATACATCTAGCGATAAATTTGGAAAGAATTTGTATAATGAAGTGAAAGAGATAAAAAACAAGGATTTAGTAGAAATACAGGAAGTTAGGAGAGAATTAAACATAAAGTATTATGGAAGGGAGGATATAAAATTAATTGATAAATTTTGTCAATGTGGGATAAATAGAGAAATATTGCATAAATTACGTGAAATGGAAATAGAAGAACCTACACCTATACAAAGACAAAGTATCCCAGTATTACTTTCTGGGAAAAATGTACTGGGAATAGCTAAGACAGGTAGTGGGAAAACCTTAGCTTATCTTATACCAATGATTGTACGTCTTTTTGGGGACAAGACTTGTAAAAATGAACCAAAAGGCGTGATTTTAGCACCAACTAGAGAATTGTCAATTCAAATCTATGATGTATTAAGGAAGTTAAATCCAAAATTACGAATAGATAGTTATTATGGTGGGAGTGATCTGAAAAGAAATATTCAAAGTATAAAAAAGGGAAAAGATATTATTATATGTACTCCCGGAAGATTGATAGATTTGCTAAAACTTAATAAAGGAAGGTTTATGAATCTAAAGGGAGCATCTCTCTTAATTATAGATGAAGTTGATAGAATGATTGACAATGGGTTTTTACCACAAATTAGGGAGATTATTGGGAAATGTAATAATAATACACAGATAGGAGTGTTTTCTGCTACGTATTCTTATAAAGTGGATTGTTTTACTAAATCCTTGATGTATTCAGACAAAGAAGAAAGTTATTGTAAGAAGGTAAGTGGTGACAATTTAGTGAGAGGAAGAAGTGGTAATAAAGACATAAAACATTATAAAGATAATAAATACACCAAAAATGAATTCTATAAGATATTTGTAGGTGACAGGAACGTAGTAAATGAAAACGTAATTCAAAATTTAATATTTGTAGAAGATGGAATGAAGAAAATTAAGATTCTGGAAATAATAGAAAAGCATAATAAAATATTGATATTTGTAAATACAAGAGAAATAGCAGATTTTCTATCTCTTTACTTATCAGATAATAATATTTTAACACTTTCAATACATTCCAGGAAGGATCAAGAGGACAGAGAATGTATAATAGGAGATTTTAGAGATGGTGTATTTAATGTATTAATATCCACATCTCTTTCAGAGAGAGGATTGGATATAAATGACTTGGATTGTGTGGTCAATTTTGATTGTCCTACTTTTTTAGAGGAATATGTCCATAGGATAGGGAGAACTGGTAGAGCAGGTAAAGAGGGGTATTCATATACTTTCATTACAGAAAATGATTTGAGATATACACCAGATATACTCGTAGCATTAAAACAAAGCAACTGTGAGATACCAAAGCAACTGGAAAATATGGTGGAGCTTTATATCAGTAAGATTAAGAGTGGAGAGGAGATGTTACCTTTCAGGTTTAGAGGTAAAGGATTGGAAAGAATGGAAATTGTTAGAGGATCAAAAAAAATCATAGAAAATTCACTGTATGAAAGATCGAATACAGAAGAACATCAGCCAGAAGATGATCACAACAATAAAATCCCCTTAATGGATGATACTTCATCTAAAGGGAGTATTAAGGTAAAAATAATGAAAGAGATAGCAAGAAACATTAACTCAAAAGGACTTGGTCGATCTCATGATATGAATCCTATTGAAAAGCTAAATGACAAGTTCAAAATACCGTGTAAAGATAGTAAAGATCAAAGTATCTTTGTAGTTAGGAATACAAATGGAAAAAAGAAGCTTTTAAGTGAGATTAATCTTTCAAAATATGAAATTCCCGTAGTTTCCAGAGTTACGAGTGAATCATTTCTTACTATTTTAAGAAATAAATTCAACTGCAAGGTAAAAATTAGAAATTATAAAGGAATGGTTATAAGTGTAGAAGGAAATGATGAGATAAATGTCAAGGATTGTGTGAATGAGGTAAAGAGATCTTTGGATATACAAAGATGATGATATTCCTTATTATTAACGAAAGTTTGCGATGTGAATTATTTTTCTAGTTAATTTACCTTTTATATCAATTCAATACATTTTTGATAATTCAGTGATAAAACCTTAATTTGTGCCATTATAGTGAAATAATGAATTTTAGTGGAAGGGGAAAGGAGTGAGTATTAGATATAGTGGATATGAGATGTAATATTACATCTATAAGCACATGTTGTATAACACTCGCTATGAATTTAAAAATGAACCAAAAATATATTTTTATTAAGCTAAAGTCTCTAACCTTCTGTGATCTTTTTGATCAGAATGTTAATTAAATTATCACACTCAAAATTAAAAGATTTTAGTTTTACTATCTTTTCTCTATTCTCATTAACAATAATACCTCTAACCTCCTCTATCTTATTTTTATAGCTCTCTTTTATGGATTCTATGTCTTTGTCTTTCTCACTCCTCAGCGTGTCTAAAATCACCTTAGCTTCTATCTTAGCAGCCTTTCTAAGCTTTTCCTTCTCATTTCTAGTGTGCTCAATTATTTTATTCGCTTCTTTCTGACAATGAACGAGTTTTTTAATTGTCTCCGAATACATTTAAATTTTTATCTTTTCTTGATTTGTTTTATTGGCCTTCTTTCGTATATTTATTTTTTATTTGTGGAAAAAATTAACCCTGTTCTTTTGGTTGGATGCGTTGCAGAATATTTTATATTTTTTTGTGTACAAAACCAATCTACAGGAAATTTAGAACTTTTCTGAGAATGTTCTTACATTTTAAATTAAATCTTTTTATACTTTTTCCCAATTCTTTTTTATTTGTGGTGGGACTGGGACATGTGATTTATAATTGTCGTTTTTGGTACATTTCCCCATCCAAAATCTTCATCTCTTCCCTTCGAATGTTCAAGAAGAGAACTCCAAAAGGTAAAAAATTTAATGAAAGTATTTTGGTGATGGGATGTGGTGGAATAGGATGTGAAATAATAAAAATTCTGTACTCTCACGGATATACAAATGTAACACTTCATGATTGTGATAAGATATCCCTGTCAAACTTGAATAGGCAATTTTTATTTGAAAGGAAAGATTTGGATCAATATAAGTCTAAGATCTCTGGTGAGAAATATTCAAGAATGGTGGAGAATTGTATTTTAAGAATAGAGAAAGAGAATGTGATTGATGAAAAACACGATATAAAATATTTTGGGAAATTTGATTTGGTATTTAATTGTTTAGATAATAAAGAAGCACGATCTTATGTAAATCTAAGGTGTTTATTAACCGGTGTTCCCTTAATAGATGGCGGTTCTACAGGATTTTTAGGTCAATCTTGGTATTACACCAGAGATTTTGAATGTTATGATTGCTACCCCAAAGGTGCTAAAGAGGTATATCCAGTTTGTACCTTGAAAGCTAATCCTTTTAAGTTTGAACATTGTGTTATTTGGGTTAAGGAATTTTATTTAGAGAAGGTAGAAGAGTTAAAGATGCTGTTAGATACAATAAAAATAGGTGATTTTGGGGTTGATGATAGACTCACTATAAATAAAGAAAGATCAAAAGAAGGTAATATAAGCACTTCAGAAGAAATTGTGAAGTTCTACAGTGAGCACATGAAAAGTGAGATAGAGAAAGAAGGATACGAAAACACAAAAGAGGATACAGTGATAATTGAAAAGGTAGTTAAAATGCTAAAAAGTTTATTACGTAGAGGTGGGATTGTATTTGACAAGGATGATATCTCAATTATGGAGTTTATCTACGACGTATCCTTATTAAGGAGTAGATCGTATGGAATAAATGAAGAATCGTTATTTGTAGCTCAAAATATAGTTGGTAATATTATACCAGCTATATGTACTACTAACTCTATTGTAGCTTCTTTGATGTACATAATGGGTAGAAAGGTATTGGATGGTAGAAATACTGAAAATTACTTTCTTTCAAGAAACAATAAGCTAATCAGAGGAACGAAGTTGTTTTCAAATACCTCTGATTGTGCAGTACATTGTAGAAATTTATATATTTTAGAAAGTAATGGATCTATTACTTTAAAGGAATTTCTGGTACTCTTGGAGGGAATAATAGATGGAGATATTTCTATTTTTATGGGAGAGTTTCTTATTTATGATAGATATGATAAGACGATACCTGTAAATGATAGATTATCAGTAGACTTTAATTCTCACCTGATCATTAAAAATGAGCTTGGTAGAAGAGTGTTAGTTTATGTTACCATGGGAAAGGAAATAAAACTTTACAAAATTTTTGGTAGATAGGAAGGGGAATGTTGTTCACAGGTATGGACCTAACGATGATATTAAGGTGAGTGATGAGCGTGTGCTGAGATGTCTAGATCAGGAGGGATAGACCATTGTGATTCAAGGTCTTTGTGGAGTCACCAGAATAGTGGTTGATATTTTAATTAAAATCACAAGTTGGTCTACAAAGTTGGGTTATGACATCACTTTCCACATGTTTTATACATTTTATCGATATTTGGTGCAAAGACACACCTTTGTAGCTTTACTCTTTGTCAATACTCTGTGGTGGTAAGGCAAATTATAATTTCACATGCTAGGGAAGAATTTGTTACTTTTAATTGTACTCATCTAAAGGTAAGTCATGTAAATGTATATATGTAAAAACAAAGATCAATACCTTCATAGTACAGCAATAACTTTTTATTCAATGTAACCGAATAAATAATTGTTTGATTTCTTCTCCATTTTCTCTACACTTACTTAATACTCTGGAGATATTTTCTTTGAGAGTAGTCTTAGATGACTTACCTACAGAACAAAATTGCAATATCTCATCTCTATGAAGGCTATATATCATAAATAAACACAAAGAATTGGCTTTATACTCATCCAACAAGATGTTGTCATTAAAAAAACACACGGAACTAGAGAAAGTATCTTTAATTTCTATACCAGAACCAAGCATACAAAATGATAATGAGTTAATACACGTGCTAAATAAATGTTCACTAGAAAATATAACGTAGAAATTAATACTAATAAGAGTTTTTTCCAGGTTATCACAAAGCACGCTATAGAGAGAATCTCTAATTAAATTAGATAAACACTCACCTATTTGTTGATCTATTCCAGTTACATTAACTTCTAACTTTGACTCATTTGGTGATTTTTCTCTCAGATATATGGCACATATCAAATTGGTGTTTTTGTATTCTATAATACACGAACTTATAGCATCATTTACCACACTCTTGGTGATATTTCCGACGTTACTCATCAAATACAAATTTTAGGGTTGGTTTTCGGAAAGTGTGATGTAAAAGATAAAAGATCGATCCTCTACAGTTCAATAGTGGAGGTAAACATAAAGAGTCTTAACAAAAGATCTAAAATGAGACTTTTGATAGTAAAAATATCATAAATAATTAATTTTATAAAAATAGTGTACATAACTCAAAAGATGGGTGAGAAGAGGTGTAAAAAAGAGAAAGGTAACCATCTCATTGTTACATCCCTTGATGAGGTATAAAAGTTATTTAATAACCGGTGGTAATTCTGGTTTAGGATTAGAACTAGCAGGATTGTTACTAGAAAAGAATAGTAAGGTACACATTATTGATAAGAGTGAACCAGTAATAGAACACCCAAACTTGGTTTATGAAAGGTGTGATCTGTCAGTGGAAAAACCAACTTTCAATGATAATACAACTTTTGATGTTGTAATATCAAATTTAGGGACATTCCATGGATTTAGGGATTTTGAAGAGATGAGCTATGAGGAAATGATGGAGATGATACAATTAAACGTCTCATTTCCTATCTTTCTTTTGAAGAATCTAAAGTTTAAAAGATTTGTTATAATCAACTCAGTTCTATCTCAACAAGGATTTCCAAAAATCTCGTTATATTGTTCTTGTAAGTCCTTTATGAGCACACTGAACCAATCTCTGAGGAGAGAGGGAATAGACACCCTGATAGTCTATCCAGGAAAGATTAATACTGAGCTATTTAAGGGTGTTAGAGACTTTCTGACTCTAGACAAGAAGAAGTTGGCTGTTTCTATTCACAATGGAATAGAAAGTGGTTTAAAGGAGATAACTCTTCCCTTTCCATTTAGATTTACGCGAATTATCTCATCACTCTTTCTCCCACTCCAAGATTTTTTTGTTAAGGTTTTGTTTAACTTCTTTGTTGGAGTTGAAAATGGAGCATCTCCAATTGGACGTGAAAGTAGAGAGAAGAGGGATTAGTAGAGGGTAATTAAATGAAAAGGTTACTTAAATATCAATATGTTTCTCTATTTATCCTTTAGGATACCAAAACAACAAATGTTATCCAACTCTTTCTTTTTCTTCCAAGGAACTCCCTCCAAATGAAAGTTAGATTGAGAAGTGTCGATGAGTATAATGAGATAATTAAGAGAATAGAGCAATGTGTAAATTTAAAAAGTGTGGAGGAAGGAAAATTCGTTGAGAACTTAAAGAGGATGTTTAGAATGAATACAGAGGTAGATAATGGGATGAGTAAAGAGGAGTTGGAGGAATTAGCTAGATTAGAAGAGGAGAGAGATGATAATTTGATAAAATTGTCCTTTCTAAGAAATGAGTTGTGTAAATCTCTAAGTAATGTTTACACGGAGAATGTAAATGATACGATAAAGAAGCTAAAAGAAATGGAGGACAAGAGAGAGGATATGGTAATTGAAGAGATGCTAAATAAATCAATGACAGAAGATAAAGACGTTTCGGAGTATATAAAAGAGATACATCGAATGGATGAGAACATAGCAGAGTTAACTGATAGATTGAGTAGAGCTGATTGTGTCATCAAGGAGTTGAGGGAAAGGAAGAGAAATGAAGAGAATGATGAAAGTAAAGCGCTGAATTTGATCGAAAATTATTTCAATGATTAAAAGCACTTTTAATTTTGTAATGGACAGATTGTGGAGACCATCATTCGCACAAAGCTAGTTTCACAGTGTTTGTATAAAGAAAGGTCACACTCTAAGTAATAAATAAAATTAAAGATCAGTTTTATTTCCCACTATAATGTTATTAACAGGGATGTGAACTAACTTTACCACATAGCCAAGGGTGCCTAGGAAGAGTATACCAATCCAATGAGCTTTGAGCAGGTTTGAATACTCATTAAAGTTGGGTTTAACACACTTCCTCATAAAATTAACGCTTGAGTTGAAATAAAATAACACTTCATCTAGCTTTGAATCACTCTTCTTACCTTTTTGTTTCATTCTTCTCTAGGGGTATACTAGCACTACTTAAGGAGTGTAAGAGTTGTTTTATCAAGTGAAAAGAAGTACTAATTGTGAAGCTCTTACTTTATTTACCTGACTTACTCAAAAGCTTAAAGTTCTAATTTATGTTATATCAGTACACAGAAAGAGAGGAAAGACTCGTAACTGAGAAGATATTGTTGAAAAATTCTAGAAATTTCTAGAAACAATAAAAGTATTTAAGGAGACGAACTTGTGATTCCATGAAAGACAAATACACAACAAGAGCTCAAAAAATACTAGAAAGTACCGTGGAAATAGCAAGTAGTAATGGAAACAATATAATTGAACCAGAACACATATTAAAAGCTATAATGCAAGAATCTTCCAGTATTTTGTATGTGGTCTTATCCAAAGATGAGAAAACGAATTTAGATAATCTCATAATATCGAAGATTCAGTCTTTACCAAAACAAGATCCAGTGAACATGCCAACTCTAAGCTATTTATCTCAGGATGTGATATTCAAGGCCGAAAAGCTATGTAGGGAAAAAGGTGATCAATATGTATCTGTTGATCATTTTGTTTTTGCTTTGTTAGATGAGAGTAGAATGTGTGATCTAATTGGAAGAGTAGTAGAAATAAAGGAATTAAAATGTAGAATGGAAATGAAGAGAAAAAACAAAAAAATTGATTCTAGAAGTGCTGATGATGCATCTGAGGCCATATCACAGTTTTCAGTTGATATGGTCGAGCAAGCAAGACAGGGTAAGTTTGATCCCGTTATGGGAAGAGATGAAGAAATAAGACAGGTTGTTGAAGTGCTGTCTAAGAAAACAAAGAGTAATGTGATACTTGTAGGTCCCCCTGGGGTTGGTAAAACCGCCTTAGTAAATGGATTAGCTCAACTGGTTGTAGAGGGTAAAGCACCAGGTTTACAGGACTGTAAAATTTACAATGTTGATGTGGGTGCTATAGTTGCTGGGACTGGTGTCAGGGGGGAGTTTGAAGAAAGACTCAAAAAAGTGATAAAAGAGGCTGAGAATACACCCAATGTTATTTTATTCATCGATGAGATTCACACTATCCTGTCTGCTGGATCAACCCAAGGTGCCCTGGATGCAGCCAACATGTTAAAGCCTGGTTTAGCATCTGGATCCATAAAGTGTATAGGTGCTACAACTTTTGATGAGTATAGGAAATATCTGGAGAAGGATCCAGCCTTTTCTAGAAGGTTTGTCAAGATAACAATTTCTGAGCCATCAGTGGAAGACTCAATAACAATGTTGAGGGGGCTCAGGGAAAGGCTAGAGACACATCATGGTACAAACATATCTGATAGTGCCATTGTGTATGCAGTTAAAGCATCCAAGAAGTATATACCAGGCAGAATGCTACCTGACATAGCCATAGATCTGATAGATACTGCTTGTGCAAGCACTGTTCTCTCCAGAGAGTGTGAGCCACAGGAAATTCTGGGCATCAAGAACAAGATCTGGAGCAGTGAACTAGAAAAAGCAGCACTGGAACTAGACTTGGGAAGGAAAGAAGATTCTGTAGTGAGAAAAAGGTTAGAAGAAGTTGGAGAGTTCATCAAGGGTTTATACAAATTACTGGAGCCTCTAGAGAAGAGCTTTAAAGAAGAAAAATCAAAAGTGATTAAATGTAAAGAGCTAAAAAGAAGAGTGGAAGAAGCAAAACTGAGATTGGCAAATGCAGAAAGAGAAAGGGATCACTACACCGTAATCGATATAAGAAATAATATATTGCCAGTATTGGAGGGAAGAATCGAGGAACTAAAGAATGAGATCTCAGAAATTATTACACCACATAACGTGGCTGAAATTATAAGCAGATGGACGGGGATTCCAGTCAAGCGATTAGCCCTCAAAGAAAATGAAAGATTGCTTAAAATGGGAGATAGGATAAAGAAAAGAATATATGGACAAGAGGAAGGTGTTGATACAGCGGTTAATTCCATTCTCCAGTCCAGAGTTGGACTCAGTAGACCAAATAAGCCAATAGGTGCATTTCTATTCCTAGGTCCAACGGGAGTAGGCAAAACAGAACTGGCAAAGGCTTTGTCCTATGAACTTTTTGATTCAGAGAAAAACATGTTGGTATTGGATATGAGTGAATATAGCAATGAGATGAGTATTACTAAGTTGCTAGGCGCATCAGCTGGATATGTAGGGTACAATGAGGGTGGTAGACTTACAGAGCCAGTTAAGAACAAGCCTTACAATTTGGTGCTATTTGATGAGGTTGATCTAGCACATCCCTCTGTAATAAACGTTTTGTATCAGCTCATGGACGAAGGAAAGGTGACAGACGGAAAGGGTGCAGAGATAGATTTTACCAATTGTGTTGTTATAATGACATCAAATATAGGACAAGAGATAATTCTTAACTCGCCTAATGGTCTATCAGATGGAGATAAAAATATCATTGAGAAAATGGTAATTGGCAAATTTGGACCAGCTCTGTACAACAGAATAGATAGGGTTGTTTATTTTAACCCTCTGAACAAAGAGATTCTGAATCAAATTTTGGAGTATAACTTAGATGATCTTAACAAGAGATTGGCAGAAAAGAACATCCATTTTGGTATTTCTGAAGGTGTGAGATTAGACGTTCTATCGAGCTCATATGCACCAATCTATGGTGCTAGACCATTGAAGAGATACATACAAGACCACTTTGTCACTGCACTCACCAGAATTATTTTGACACAGGGAGGTGAACCAGAAAAAGAAGAGAAGGGAATTGTCAAGTGCTACACTACGGGTGAGAATGAGGATGGAACACTAATTGGTAAGTACGTATATACTCTTACTAAAACCTAGAAATATAAAACACGGTTTTATGAATGAGATATTTTGGGATAATAAGTAAAGTAAATGTTTTAATGAGTTTTATTTTCACTTTTTGACGGGTTCATTCATTTGGATGCATTATATCCATCTGAAACGTAAAAGGTGTTGTTAAAATCTGAAATTCTACTCAGTTCTTCATCTATGTCTCTAAAAAGTTTCTGTATTTCCTCTTTTCCAAGATCCTCCTTCATAGCTTCAGAACTAGAGTTGGAGTTACCATCTAATTCAATGTTTTCCTGTCTAACATAATCAGAGGTATCTCTGAACTCAAAATTGTCGAAATTCCCATCTTTAATTCTTTGAATAACAAGTTTCTCAATCTCATCATCCTCCTTCTTATCCAATCTATCAACTCTTTTATTTTGTTCAAAGGAAATGTCCTCTAGTGTAATTAAGCTATTTATAGGTCTTGAATTGGATGATACCTCACCTTTGTATTTCCATTCCTTTGGCTTTGATATTTCTTTTTCCACTTCTTCAAGTTTCATAACGGTAGAAAACCAGGAGAGATCTGTACTCTTTGTATCGTAATGATATTGAAGTTGAGATATTAACAAATGCACCAATTTGGAAGTTAAACGAGTGAAGGTAGGAAAAATTACATATTCACTTCAGTTTCTGATATTCTTTCCTTTACTTAGCACAATAGTTCATAATGGATCACATTCTTTATCCTAAATTAGAAAAATACATCTGATAATCTCTTATCTTTACCTTCCCCTATCACCCGTGAAGTCTTTCGAATCAAAATCCAATCCTCATTATCAAAGCTGAATGGAGGTGATTGGAAATATAAAAAAGATTGAAATTCCTGGATGTAAATATAATGAAATATGTTGTATATATCAGAGAATGGAAGACAAAGTAGACAAAGATTCATTCTCTTACAAGGTAGTGTCACTACATGACATTTTATTTGGTACAATGGAGATAATCTTTTACAAAAGATCAATTTTTGGTAGAACACCTGTGGGTGTATCCTACATTAGAAATAAAAGAGTGAGAGATGATAAAGAAGACATAAAAACGTTTAGTATATATTCAGGGAAGCATGTAAATAAACATAATGCGTATGGGGATAAAGAGGTAATTGGAAAGCTAGAAATACAATTTAAATACCAATTGATAGATGGGTTGTGTGACTCACCTCTAGAAGGTAAAATTAATTTACTTTTTAATTACATTGTGGGTTTATTTAGCAATGAAAAAGGAATAAATTACTTTATCACCTTAAGAAAGATCTTCTACGAGATAATGAAGGGATCCATTACATGTAAGGTAAATTTCTTTAGGGGATTGATAATGTTAGAGAAATTCTACTCTGATAAGAACAGAAGAGAGGGAGATGATTTTATAGAAAGTGATATTGCAGTATCTCTCTGTGATAGGAGAGAATGTGGAATTAGAGGTACTGATGAAATAGAAAATAAACTAAACTCCCATGAAAACCAATCCAAAGCAGACATACAACCAATTTCCGAGTGTACAGTACAAAAAGAAGAGTTTTACATAAAATATAAAAAATACTACTATTTTTCTATAGCTTCTTATGGTACGTCTATTCTTCTATTGCTAACCTTTGTAAAAAGACAAGTGGAAGTTCTTAAAGATAGAAAGATCTCAGAACCAAGAAAAACCATCTTGAAATACCTTGGAATAGAAAACGAAGATTTATTAGAAATAAATTTAAAGGGTTATGGGAATGGAAAGAATGGGGAGGATAGAAGCAAGGATTTTAGTACATCTAATTCTGATTTTAAATGTAAAGAAAATGAAGTGAATTCAAAGGATAGCGTGAGTACTATTCCCACACCCAGAAATATACCTCATATCATTTTCATAGATAGATCAGAAAATTCGCTTGTTATTTCCTTTAGAGGCACTCAAAGCCCAGGGGATGCACTCTCTGATTTGGACTGTGAATATGAGGAATTTTTCTACGGTTTCGCACACAAAGGAATAAAAAGAATAGCAGAGAATTTCATCACAGAAAACCTGGAGAAGATGGAAGGGATGATGAGAAGATACGAACTGAAAAGTATTCTGTTCACTGGACATTCGCTAGGTGGTGGTATTTCTATTATGACAGGAATTATAATTCAAGAAAGAGGATATTTCCAGGATTTTGATGTGAAAGTTTGTGCTTTTTCTCCACCTCCTGTTGTTTCCATGGAGTTTTGTATTCCTGAGAGAGACTGTGGAAGTGTTGTTGAATATTTTGAAAATGAGGGAGACAGTGAGTGTAAAGATGGCAAAAAAGGTGAAATATTGGTAAGATATAACAATATAGTAGTGTTTGTATATGGAAATGATGTTGTTCCTAGATTGTCTTATGGATCAGTTTTGGATTTAAAGTATCTTTCTACCTCTCTTGGCAACTTTCAAGGAAAGGATGAGTTAAAGTTTATACAAGAAGTAATGGATCATTTGGATAGGGAGAATCTCCACCCCAAGTTGTACATACCAGGTAAGATCTACCACGTGAAAATGCTAAAAAGAGGAGATAGCTCTTTCTTTAGCAATATTACATCTTACCTCTGGATTCATAAACGTGATGTTAACTCAACTACAGTCTCAGTAAAAGAAGTGGATCATACATTCTTTGGCAACATTATAATTGATAGATTCTCTTTTACTCATCACTTCTTCAATTCACTACTTACTTCTTTTGAACTATCGCTTAGAAGCACTAAGAAGATTTCAGAGAGTCAAGAGGTGTGATAGTAAACGGTGGGTTTGTATTTTTAAATAAAAATTGCATGAATTGAAAATTCAAAGTTATGAGGATGAGACTGTTATGATTAACCTAATTCTAGTAATATACAACACGAAGAGTTAAGTGAAAAGTGGACAATAACATTAGATTAGTGCAAAAATGAAGATTAAAACCACAAATGAATGTTTATAGAAATAGAGGACCCATTTTTCCTACACTAACACCAAAACGTTTAGGATCTGGGAAAGGTGACAAGTCTATCAGGGAGATACAAGCCATTATGTATCATTGTTTTAATTAAGAACCAGCATAATTTTCTATTCCTTAACACAAATCAATCAAGTTGTGTAGAACTATCTCACTCTATGAGATGTGGTAGTATCCTGGCTATAAGATAGAAAACAAGAAATAAGTGTATTTTTAGTAAAATTGCTTTTAAGAGTTTATGGAGACAGAACTCCTGATTAAAGTAAGAAAAAGAACACTCTAATTAATCATGTCTCCATATAGCTTCGACACTATCTGTTCTAAATCTTTGTGTTACGTCACATTCATCCACTTTTGCTCTGTATCCATTATCATACATAATTTTACCTGTATATGCAATCATCAATCCGTTATCAATACAAAACCTTTCATCTGTAGCATATAAAATTCCATCTCTATCCTCCACCATTTTTCTCATCATTTCCTGTAATCTCTTATTACATCCTACACCACCAACTATCAATACCTCATTACTTCCTACAAAAGCCATGGCTCTTTCGGTAACCTCAGTCAAGCAAGAAAAAAGTGTTTCTTGTAGAGAGTAACACAAATCGTATTTGGATTCATTCTTTAATTCCTTTATATATGTTAAAATACCACTAAATGATACGTCCATACCTTTGATCGAATAAGGAAGTTTAATATACTTTTTACCTTTCAGAGCATATTTCTCTATGTTGTATCCTGGAGATGGATCATTTGGAAGATTAATAGCCCGAGCAAATCTATCTAAGCAGTTTCCTACGGCTATATCCAATGTTTCTCCGAATATTCTATATCTCTTGTTTGTATAGGATATTACTTGCGTATTACCACCACTTACGTATAATATCACTGGATTCCTACTTCCCGTTATATACCTTCCCATCTCTATATGACCTATACAATGATTTACTGGTATCAACTCCTTCTTATAATACAAAGCCATTGTTCTAGAAACGACTGCACCTATGAAAAGTGGAGCTGCCATTCCAGGACCTCTTGTATAACAATAAACATCCACATCTTTTAACTTTATACCGGCTTTTTTCAGAGACTCTCTTATAAGTTGCAGTATTTTTTGTTTATGATGCTTTGCTGTTTCGCTAGGTATAAATCCTGTGCCTGCTTTGGTTATATATGTAACTCTTTCATTTGCTAATATTTCATTATCTCTCAATATTCCAACACCCAGTTTATTTGCACTTCCTTCTATTCCCAGGATTATCATAGAAAGGGATGCGATCCAAAAATCAAATTAGAGAAGATGAAGCACTGTTAAAAGGTGCTCATCTATAAGAACATACCTTTTTATCAGAATAATTAAATTTTATTGAATACTTTTTATTTAATTGATAGTAAACCTCCCTTATTCATAGTTTCTTTTGTAAATAGCTCAAAGTATTGCCATACGATGGAACAAGCAAGGATTATGTTTGTCCCACTTCCTATCGTATCAAGAATGCTTGCCATAACGCAAATAAACCCAATAAAAAAGCCACCCAAGAATGCTGCTACTGGAATGTACTTCTCCAAAATCTTTGGAACATCCTCTTCCCTAGCTCCTTTGAGTACTACCTTTTGACTCTTCAGTTGTCTTGCTACCTCCTGAGAAGAAGAATCATTTACATCAATCCATGCTTTGCTAAAGAATGCTGAGGTAATTAACATAAACACCATATAGATAGCAAAATGAATGGGTCTTTTAATTCCATTCAATAAAGAATCCGGTGGATATATAAAATAGCACAATCCACTGACTGGAACAATCTTTCTTGATTCATCCATCTTCCACACTCCAAAAAACTTTACCAAAAAGAAATCAGGGAATTTCTCATAAAGAAACCTGGAGATGGTAGATGTATGAGATACCAAATAACTCTGCAGTATTATTGGCATTGTGGATGAATAGAAAAGTCTCACCGGATATTTACCAACCTGCCCCTTAACTTGGGTTGATTGTGTAGGTAACTCAACCCTCAATCCCTGTAAGTATATAACAATACAAAAGATTGCAATTGTTGAAATGAGACAAGAAAGATTGGGAAGATTTTTCCTGAACAGAGCCTCATAAACAGCAGATATTTTGTTTTTTCTTACAATAAGCAGATGGATAGCTGCGACCAATGAACCTTCAAATTCAATTCCTCTTGCAGTATTAAAAACTTTAGGAGAAAGAGCCTTCCACAGGATACTCTCGCATACATTGGTAGCAATAAAAAGGTTAACACCAGATCCAAGACCGTATCCCTTGGAGAGAAGTTCGTCCAACAAGATAATAATGATACCTGAAAATATCAACTGAACAACCAATAAAAAACAAACACTACTACCCAAACTTGAAGAATTACCGTAAAATCCCGTCATAACCTGGACAATTGCTTGGCCTATTGTCATAATCAGCGCCAAGAGTTTCTGAGCGGCCTGATACAGAATTCTATCCTCCTTAACAGAATGATTAACGGACAGAATATCCATTGATGTGAGCATCTGAAGTATCATTCCAGATGTAATAACTGGTGATATTCCCAAATCCATTAGAGTACCTCTATTAGATGCCATCATCATTCTCATCCAATATAAGGGATCAGCTGTATCACTAGACATAATCCCAAATAGAGGTACCTGAGAGGACACTAAAAAGATTAGCAATGCCACTGATGTCCACACAAACTTTTCTTGAAAGTGCACCTGTCTACCCGGTGACTGTACTTCAGGTAATATCGGTATGAATGGTCTAACTAAGTTCAATAATTGATCTAAAAATTAAAATTTTGTTCTTTTTCACTTACATGTCATCCCTTGGGTTGCTTTTGTTTTGTATTTTTAAATTTAAAAATTTTAATATTCCTTAGAACGCTCAGATTAAGAGACTTGGGAAAGAAGGTGTTAAGATTGGATACAAAAGTACATCAAATACGAACATTGCATTTGTTTTTTAAACTCCATCTTTTTATATTCCAAAATATCCAAAATGAGTATTTATTTAGATAAAATATTACAAGTAATACAAAGATTTGATGATAACCAAGAACTAATAAAATTTTATGTTAACACCTCAAAAGCAACAATTTTTAATCAAAAAGAAGTAGATGTGAAGAGTGTGATAATATTAAGTGATTTATTAGACCTATCTAAAATTTATAACAATTTTGAAATGGAAATAGAAGAGATTGTAAATAGAACATTAGAGCTGAAAGTTTTACAAATTAGGGCATTAATTTTGGATTTGATTGAAGTTGATTATTCAATTGATAATATTGAGGTATATAAACCAGAGAAATGGATTGAAAACGTTATAAAAGACATTCTAAACACGTTTTTTATTAACAGAGAAGCTGTTAGTAAAATTAGAGATATAGAAGAATGCGATAGTAAAGAAAACACCATTTTATTAGATTCTAAGCTACTTGGTAAATTTAACTCCATACTTTTAAATGAATATTTAAATATCTTTATATCAAGCAATAAAAAATTAAAGTCAAATCAACTTCTTTTGAATTTGATATTTTACAAAAGGTTCATTCAAAGATTCTTAGAGTGTGATTTTTCTGATTTTTTGTTGCAAGTGATTCATAGCTACGATAAGAATAAGGTGATGGAGATGAATGAACTAGAAAGTATGCTAGATTCTATGGATTGTAGTAGTAAAAATTAATTCTAACTATTTAAAACTCAATTTTATTTATCTTTCTCTTTCTCCTTTATTACCATTCCAGGTATTAAGTTTATGATATCACTTGGGTTACTTTCTTTGGGCAGATTTCCTTTATTTGTTGACATGCTGTATCTGGAGCTAATACTCCCATCTAAAGGTAAGGTAGCATTAGTTTTACCACTACCCTTTAAAGGAGCTGGTCCTTCTTTCATAAGTGGTTTCAATTCTCTGGTAGTTGATTCTGTATCAGTTGTTTGGATAGTACTAAACCATTTTTTAGTAACTGGATCATATTTAAAGTCAGTATCACCCTCTATCTTAACTTTAGGGACGTTTTTCTTACTAAAGACATTTAAAAATCCAAAAAATGATTTCTTATTTTTCTTCTCTTCAACTTTTTTTTGTGGTTCACTATCCTCTTCTCCCTCCGTTCTTAAATAATTAGAAAGTACCAAGTTATTATCATCTAAAGACTTTATCTCTGATTTTTCTGAATGCTGAGAAGAGAAGAAATCAGCGAAACTTTGTGAGAGTTGTGGTTGCTTGTAAAAATGCGATGATTCCCCATTTTCTAATTCCTTACTTTCAGATATTCCTAGATTTTTAACTTCACTAGTAACCTTACAAACATCAAGTTCATCCTTTAAAACGTCCTCCTTCTCCTTCCCTTCTAACTCTTCACTAGCATCACTAGGAGAAATGTCCTTAACTTCTTGGTTAAACTTCAATTCTTCTATATCTCTTTTACTGTTATCGCTTCCAGTTAGAGAATAATCCCCTACTATCTTAGATATGCTTCTATCTACAACATCCTTTAAACCAGAAAATGGTGACCACTTATTATTACCGAATAAATTATCGAGTATCTCTTGAAATTCTTTTCTCATTTTACATCCATATGTTATATAAAATATATGTGCCTCATCCCTCATCCCTAGATCATAAAATAACACATGTATATAATGCAATTTAATAATATCAAGGGATTCTAGGGTATTTCCTGTTATTTCTTCCAAGTAGCAAAGTAACTTTAAAGCTTTAAAGTTATCCCTTAACATTACAATACACCTAGAGACTAAACTATGGTTTGTTAAGAGATATACTGCTATAATGCAAAATAATCCATTTCCTACATCTCCCTTGCAAATTCTATGAACCACCTCCTCAATGTATGAAAAGTCCTCTTTTAAAAATTTAAGTGAATATGAAAATAAAACCTCCCATTCCTTTATATCCTTTAAATTCTTTATAGCTACATCATTAAAATTTAATGAGCTTAGGATTAAAGAAATGTTATTTCTATCATTTTCATTCCACTCATTTGAACTTTCTTTATAGATATTAATCTCATCTTTAGGTGTAATTTCATTTTCAACTTTGAAAGAAGAAAATATCTCTGATTCTAAATAGTGAAGGATCGTTCTTTTATGTAAAAAAGGATCAGAAGCAGAAAGTGTTATAGCTAAAGACCACATCCTACTATCAATACATCTTTTTATTGCCAATTCTTTATTATCAAAGAACAGCTTGAAAATATCATTGATTTTATCTGTTAATTTACCATCCCTCTTTGAAATAAACTTATATCCCGTATCTATCTCTAATAGTTTTACGATATAATCTAATGATACTTCTTTAGTGATTAATAAATCATAGATATTCCTATAACACTTCTTTTTTTCATTCTCTTTTTCCTTGAGGAGAATCGACTTCTTCTTCTTATAAGAAGTAAAAAGAGAAACCTTTTTGAATTTAAAACACTCCAACTCGTAAATATAAACACTCAGCTCCTTTTTAGAACTCGTATCATATCTTTTTTTTAAGATAGGTCTTATTATCAGTACAATCTCTCTCAAAACTAAAATGTTCGTTTTCTGTATTTTAATTCTATCCTCTTTTACAAACTTTGACTTGATAATTTTAACAGGAAGGGATTCGGTGCTAATAACTGGAGTAGGATCAAAAATATCAACCTTTGGAATAGGAATTGAAGTATTAAAAGGTTTTTGAATTTTAGACATGAAATTAAGCTTTTTTGAGCTTAAGTCTTGGTCATTTGATTCAATCTTATCTAATTCTCTATTTATTGGAGCGAAATCTGCACTTTGATTATCAGATTTTATGGGATTGTTCTTATTTTCTGTTGAATCTTTTATTTCCAAGTTAGAGGGAGACTGTTTATCGCCTGAAGTATTTTTTTGAATGTTCTTTAAAAATGAATTTTCATTGTTGCTACTCTCCAACTCTTCCAAAAAGGATAAATCTCTTAGTTTAATTGATGATGGTTGTGGAGAAGTTAGTTCCCTTAATAAATCATTTCTATCTTCAACTCTACCTACATCTATATTAAGATTCTTTTCTATATCACCTAATTTTGTTTCTTCTTTCGGACTCTTAAATGCTAAAAAATCCACATCATCCCTTACATCAGAGAAGAGAAATTCTGCTGTCTTTAACGATTCTTTTACTTTGATTTCATCTGGTAATTTTATATTATTAACAAAAAAATCCTCCTTATCAAATTTATTCTCCTTCTTTACGGTATCATCAACACTTTCATCAATCATGGACCTATCTTCTTCTAGTTTCTGGCCTTTCCCTTCCATTTCATTACTCTCATCACTACTTATACTTCCTAACTTGTTCAAATGTCCCCAAAAATTCTCATCTACACTTTCTTTTGATGAATCACTGCTATTTTGCATGGATATATTTTCTAATGGGAGGGAGTACTTTAGATTTCAAATCCATGAAAGCTATATAAAAAAATTAAAATTACCCCTCATCGAAGAAAGGAATAAGAAGAGGCAGATATGTCTTCTATTCATCTTATTTCTAAAGTAAATACAAGGCAAAAACCATTTCTGTATTTTATGTGCATTGATGACCTGTTCTTTGTAACATTTTACCTTTAATTTTTTTGTTTATGCGTCTCTCCTTTGTAGGATTAACAGTTTGTTGGCCATAAAGTTGAAATATTTAGAGTGGATCGACCGACAAAGTGCCAATTCACACCCTCCGCAATGTGGTATAGCCTACTAATAATAAAATAAAAGTACACTTTAATTACTTAATGCTATGTAGTCGATATTTGAACCTCTAACGAATGCGTTAGAAAAAATTGTTGGCTCATTTATACCACATTCATAGAATAATACAGACTCTAAAGATACATTTAAGTAACCATCAACAGATAGTATCCTCCCAGATATTATAGTACCATCATTTCCTTTTATCCTCACATGCTTTCCAATAAAATTTTTATAGAAATTCTCCATTCCATCCATTACAGCAAGGGGTGATATCTAGGGTAAAATAATAGCCAAGAATAAGACCTAAAGGTAACTATTCTATTTATTTCGACCGTTGACTTCCCTTTATTTCAATAAATAGATTGTTATATCCTTTGGAAAGCTCATATCTAGAAATGTTAAATTATCTTGTTTGTCTTTTAGCTTGTACGATTCACTTCTAATTGTATCTATCATTCTTCTAATTGGCTCTAAAGAATGAGAAAGAATATCAAATTCAAATAGATACGGTTGGAAAATGTCAAATGAAATCGTTATATCTTGAACTCTTTCTTTATCCACTCCACTGTCCTTTACCATATTGAAGGCCATAGGATGAACCTTCATTATTACAAGTATTGTGTGTAAAATATTCATGCACTCTTGAGATGATACATCTAAAGCAAACCTTGCAAGTTTTTTGATGTATGCTTGTACACATCTTAATGAAATATTTTCATTTGAAAGAAATATTTTAATTGAAGAGAGTATATCTGTGCTAAGATTGATTACTTTATTTATATCAATCATATCGTATAGATCTTCATAAAACTCTTGATATTTTACGCCATAATCATGAAGTAAATGATAGATCGACTCAGCACAAAATATTGAATGGTCTTCTTTGGAGAGAAAGAAATTTTTAAGTTTAGTAAATAGAATTCTTGGGTCTTCCATTATAAGGAATAGATTTGGAAGAGACCTATAAAATTCTATGATATGTGAATTTGGAATTTTATTTATAATTTCAAATAAAATCAAATCAATTTCTAAATCTATTAACTCTTCTGATTTACAATCAAGTAAATATTTTGATAATACTATTAACTCTTCTATTACACCCAAAATCTCTCTTTCTATAAATTTAGATTTTAGCTCTTCAATTTTTTGCTCTATCTTTGACATGTAAAGGGTTAAGAAGTGGTAACTACATCAGCGATACTTTAAACAGGAGCTGGTAAGAAGAACTAAATAAATTTATTGATAGATAAGAAGTAAATTGAGATACTCTCTTCACCCGTCATTTCGGGTGTTTAAGAATCTAAAAACACCATTTAAATCTCCAAATGGTTTTAGATCCTTCAAGAATGATAGGCTCGTTGTTTTCCAAATCAATAACATTCCCAGTTTTTTGTATATCTTCATAAAGTAACTCGTTGATACAATTTACCAGTTCACCAATACTCTCATATGACATGGCACATGTCTCCACGTATTTTCCATTATATTCGCTCGCTTTATGCACTCCCATATCATGCACTCTTCCTCTAGATTCCTCATCAATTTCATCCTTTTTGTTTCCCACAATCACAAATTTTATGATATTTTCAGGATCATTTACATTCATCAATTCTTTAATCCAATAGTCTATCTCGTTGAAGCTCTCAATATTTGATAAATCAAAAACTATTACAGCTATAAAAGACCCTCTGGCATAAGTCAGTGTTAAAGATCGAAATCTCTCTTGCCCAGCTGTATCCCACAATTGGAGTCTAACTATTTTATTGTCTATTTCAACCTTGGTGGCTAGAAAGTCTATCCCTATTGTTGGGTAGTACTTCTTTTCAGCTTGTCTGTAGATATACTGAGAGATTAGCGTTGTCTTTCCCACACCTTGTTCACCTAGGAACACTATTTTATATTTTGATTTCATATTTACAAGGTACCCTTTTCTCACTCCTTTGACCACCTCGCAGGAGAAGATGAAAATTTGAGGTAAAAAGACAAACTGGAATGGAGTCTATCTAAAGCGAGTGAATAGGATACTTGTGAAGATAATTTTAGAGTTTAAGATGTATTTCTTTATTATCATTTCTCTTTTTATAATTTAAGGATTACACTTCCTAATTTTTATAAAATTTTATAGAATTTCAACATAAATTGGAAACAAACCCAATCCTTCACAGCCACATTTCTTTTAAGTGTTTCCCTCCTAAAGCTCTTCCTTAGTTCATTAAATAAATCTGAATTCAAGTCTTTCCAAATTTCTCTTACATCAGAACTAATATCCTTAAATAACATCTCCCAATTTATATCCTTATATATCGATAACTTACCTTTCCAATTCATTGGTCTGCCAATCTCATTTAGGTTTATTTCGTGATCAAATCGTTCAAACTTTTCCAAGTCCCATTCAATAAATAAACTTTTCAATAACTTAAAAACATCCTCTAAGGTCTCATTAAATCCCTCTTTTCTTAATCTTCCCAAATCATTGTATATTTTACTGTATATATCGGTGATATCTTTAAATTCATTTCTAATTTTCATTTGTCTATAAAACTCTCCACTTAACTCTTTTACCACCTTTACTCCCCTAAATACTCTTTTTATATTACTCTCTAATAGATTAAGAAGGTCTTTATACTTTTTTATTTCATGTTCATTTATCCTCTTGTCAGGTTCTAATAAATTGAACACATTTGATATGGAGAACTCTGAGATAAATTCATCGGAACTAAATTCCATTATATCAGCTAACGTATCTTCTATCACATCATAACACACAGAAAACATCAAAAAATAAAACTTCATTTTACCATTTTCTCTAGTTTTTAAAGGTTCAAACATCAAAATAGTTAAAAATAAAGATATTTTATATCTAAACATCCTTGGCATAATTCTTTTATTGTTTTTAGAGAAAAGTTTTACATCACCACAATGCACAAAAGAAGAAAATTTCTGTTACCATCATCCTTCAAAGAAAGCTTGAGTTAAACTAAGAAGTTAAAGAATGAGGAAAAATCGAAGTGTGATGTGGAAAAATTCACAAGAGAAGAATGGTACCAAGAAAAAGAAAATATCATTAATGAATGATATTCGTAGTTTTGTTGAATCTAAAAATGAATTTAAATCCTTAGAGTTATGGAATAATTCATCTTCAAACCCAAATGTGCTAGATATTTTGAATATAGCTAAAACTAGCAATAAAGAGAATAATACCATAAACAATGATAGCAATTCTCAACATAACAAACAAGGAAATAATGACTTTGAGTTAAAAACAAATATAAAAAGTTATAACAAATTAGGAATTAAAAATAATGCCACTATATGTACTACAAATATTGGTGCAAGTGAGAATGATATTAACAATAAAAAGGATAACGAAGACAGTGTTACCAATAGTAATATTATAAAAGAAGATTTAAATAATGGTACCAAGGATGGTACTTTAATAGATTCTACAGAAATGACAAGTATTGAAAATGAACTGAGTTCTCTTTTAGGAATAGAAGATGATATATTCACAGAAGAGAATAAATTTCAATGTGAGTTTATGATAGATGAGATGGTTAAGACCAATGAATTTATAATACTTATAAGTAACGAGTATGTGTGTTGCGTTGGAGGTAAATGGATGGAAAGTGAATTTAAATTAAGAATGAAGGTAACAATTGTGGAGTGTTATTGTTGTGATAATAATGAAGATGAAAAACTAGGAGAAAATGAGTATTCTGAAAATAATGCAATATCTGAGTCTATTCTAAAAGGTGGAGTTAAGCCAAATTTATATTTTGGGTCAGAAGAGAATTGGAAATCTTATCTTTCAGAAAATGATAGATCTAAAAAGTTGATAGAAGTAGATGATAATAACAAATATATTATAATAAAGGATGACATAGTACCGGTTACATCATTGTGTAACGGACATAATTGTTTATACTCCCCTACGTTGAATAACAAGATCTCAGATATTTCATTTGAATACTCACACAAATCTTTGGTTATTGGTGTGATCATTCACTCCGTAATTCAAGAATTTTTAAAAATGATACATACCACCATTAAAGATAACATGGTAAATAGAAAAGCTAAAAATACAATTAAAGATAGATCCATAGAGTATTATAGCTACATTGTAAAATTAATAAGGGAAAAAGTTAATGAAAATATAGTTTTAATTTACACCTGTAACTCAACAGAAAGAGAAATTCTAAACGATTGTCTAAAATTTGTTAAAAAGATTTTAGAATTGCCTAAAAATGATTTTAGAATCTTTGACATTGAAAAAAGAATCTTTTCCAATACTTTCAGTATTAAAGGGAACGTAGATCTAATTTTAATAATTGATGACAAAAAGATACCATTGGAAATAAAGACAGGTAAATGTATGGATGTAACACATAGAATTCAAGTAATTTTATACTATTTGATGATCTATGAGAGGTATCATAATACCGGGAGGTACTCTTATTTGTATTATGTAAATAACGGTAATTTGTTAGAGATATTACCCAAACATAATGAGATCCAAGGAATTTTAATTTTAAGAAATAAAATATCATCTTTGAATTTTGATGTAAAGAATAACCTTTCCAGTTCGAGGAATGTCTTTTATAGCAAATATTTTAGTAAATCCTTCAAGAATACTGAAGAAATATCTGAAAGTAACAGGAGCAGTGTTAATTCTATTGATAGGTGTTCCTTTAGTACTGATGATCCTAAAATGAATCCTATAGATAGTTCTTTGGGTGGCTTTACTTTAGATTGCAAGTGTAATGAAACAAAATACTGTAAGATCCTGGAGAGGATTTTTAATGGAACTGGTAGTAAATCAAAGTTTCTTAAAAAACAATGGGAATATATCAATTCCGAAGAATTGACACAAAGAAACCTTACATACTATAAAGGAACATTTAAATCACAAAAAGAAGGTATTTTATGTATTAAATACGATGATGTTATAGATAAGGAATTATATGTTATAGATATATGCACATTGGATAGAATTAAATTATGTTCTGGTTACATCTATAATATAGAATTAAATATTATCTATATAAAATTATACGAAGATATGAACCTTCATTCATACTGCGAAATATTAGTTTGTAGCAGTAAAAATGAGTTATTCTTTAAAACTCTTAGATTCTCACTCCTTAGATTTGGTTATAGCAATGAGTTTATCTTTAATGATAGACTTGATGCTAACTTTAAGGAGAATGAATGCAATGTTTACAATGGACATAAAGATACAGAAAGAGATAAGAATAAAAAAGATAATAGGAAAGGATCATTTTGTAATTACCCAATACCAGGAAAATTTAAAAATGAATTTTTAAAATTAAATGATGATCAAAGATCAGCTCTATTTCTATCTTTAAATTGTATCAATTATAGAATTATTCACGGGATGCCAGGGTCAGGGAAAAGTACCCTAATAAGTCTTCTTATTAAAATATTAACGTACCTTAACAAAAAGGTACTTTTAATTTGTTATACAAACCTAGCTTTAGAGAATATCCTTAATAAGATAAAAAATGGTAATGAATATAAGGAGGTGGTGTATTATAGAGCCAGAAAAGAAAATAAAAAATTTAAGACCGTTAAAGAGTTAAAGGATTATTTAAACAGCGTTAATTTAGTTATAGGAACTTGTTATTCTTTTAATGATATAATTTTCATAGACAGAACATTTGATTACTGTATTATAGATGAGGCGTCTCAAATCCACTTAATTTTATCTCTAATTCCATTAAGTATTAGCAGAAAATTTGTCTTAGTTGGCGATCATTTACAGCTAAAGCCACTTTATATAAAACATAGAGAGTTAGGAATTAGTCTTTTTGAATATTTATATAAAGGAGACAATGTAAGTGAATTGAAGATACAGTATAGAATGGTAAATAACATAATGAGTATAAGCAATAAAATGTTTTATAATAATAAGATGATATGTGGGAATAGGAAGTCTATGGGGAGTATTAAATTTATAGACACGAGAAATATTCCAATTGAGAGGTATTTTAAAGATGAGATTTATTTAAACGATATTTCAAAAAAGAAGGATTTTAAAGCGAATCTTTCCATTGTTATTTTGTGTTATTTCAATTCCCAGGTAAGCCTTATTAAAGAATTGATAAATACAAAACATAAAGTAGAAACTATAGATAGATATCAAGGCAGTGAGAGTGAGACTGCCTTCATTCTATTTGATCCTGTTATTAATTGTGATATAATACATTCCAGAGAGAGACTAAATGTAGCACTCACTAGATCTAAGACAAATCTTATTCTAATTGGTAATAAGGAAAACATGAAAGGAGTTGCTCTTTTTAAAGAATTACTTCTATCGTTAAAAGAATATCCTTAAATAAAGTTTTGTTATCTTCCTTTCTTCAGAAAGGTGAAACAATTCTGAGATTTTTTATCAAAAATGCCCTCAAAGCCTCCTTTCTAAAACAACCTACCAGAGAACTGAGTACCCCTTTAACTAGCAAGGAACTCTGAGATTTTATAGAAAGGATACAATGCTAAGAAGCGAAGATATGGAGCTATTAGTAATATACTTTGATAGAGATACAGCCAAATATGGTGTAACAGAAATGGGGAATAATAGATTGGTACACTTTACGAATTTGAATGTTAATTCAAAGAGAGAATTGCTTCCTTATAACAGGGACTTGGGATATTTGGAAAAATTACTTTCTAGATCTAATTTTTTATTGGATGAGGTAAGGAATTACAACAGTTCCATCGATTTAAGGAAAATGTCCACTAATAGTACCTGTGAAGAGGTAGAAATACTTAAAATATTAGATGTTAAGAATATAGAAAATAAAAGTATGGAAATTTGTTTGATAGAAAAGGAGATGAATAAGCACTTTGAGAGAATAATTCAACTAAAGGAAATACAAAAGGAAACGTTGAGTAATTTATTGAAACTTAAAGAGGATCTCTTCATTTTGGAAGAGACTGAGAGATTTTTGGGGTCTGAGATTCAAATGGAGCCTGGATATATAGAGGAATGTAAGACTAGTTTGGATTTTATATCGGGGATTATAGAGAAAGATAAAGGTTTTTTGTTGGAGAAGATTCTTTGGAAGGCAATGAGAAGGAATATTCTAATTCATACCAGTGACCTATTGTGTGAAAATGCACAAAAGACATGCTTTATTATCTTTTCACACGGTCAAATAGCAATTGATAAGATAAGACAAATATGCCATTCAATGGGTGCTAGGACCATAAATGCTAGAGATAAGAAATTTCACACTAAGGAGTTTGGGTATCTGGGAATATCTTCAAGAATTTGCCAGTTAGATAAAATTTTGGAGAATAACTCAGAGGCTCTAAGGGATGAATTCTCCTCAATAGGGAAGGAGATAATGATGTGGAGGTATTTTATAAGAAAGGAACTTTCAATATACAGGATTTTGAATATGCTAGATTCAGATCCTGGAAGGGATTGTTTAATAGGAGAAGCTTGGATATTAAGAAATGATATCCCAAAGATGAGAGAGATTGTTGATTTTATATGTAATACCCATGGACATGTAGCCTTTGAAAGTAGTGAATTCAAAGAGGTATCACCGCCTACCCACATCTTAACCAACAAATATACCAAAGCATTTCAAGATATAAATAATGTATATGGTGTACCTTCTTACAAGGAGATAAATCCAGCTATCTTTTCTCTATTTACATTTCCATTTCTTTTTGGTTCTATGTTTGGAGATGTAGGTCACGGATTGATTTTGTTAGGTATGGCATTCTATTTCATAAGAAAGGAAGGAAAGGTCAATAATTTACACGAATCCATTCAAATAATTTATAATGGAAGGTATCTTTTACTTTTTTGTTCTATCACTTCTATTTATTTTGGGTTTCTCTATTCAGATTTTCTATCTTTACCTATTCCCATCTTTAGCTCTCAGTTTGATTCTAACAACATAAGGATCCCTGGAAAGACTTATCCGTTTGGTGTTGATTATAAATACAGAAAAGGGTCTTCCGGTATGATATTTTTAAATTCGTTGAAAATGAAAATGTCAATGATCTTTGGATTTCTCCATATGACGCTAGGAGGTTTAATCTCATTTGCAAATGCTATCTACAGAAAGGATAAGGTAGCTATTTACTGTGAATTAATACCGCAATTCCTGTCCTTTACGGGGTTTGTTGGTTATCTAGTCTTTTTAATTATCTATAAATGGATTGTAACTTCGGATAGGCCTCCTCTTATCTCAGTTTTAGTTTCTATGTACACCTCTCCTTTTAATGTTCAAGATAAGATGTATCCAGGTCAAACCTATGTCCAACTATTAATTCTATCCATAATTATTATTTCTATTCCATGGATGCTATTCTCTAGACCTATTTATTATCTAACAAGGAATGTTAGAACTAAAGAATCAATGGGTGATATTTGGATGCACCAAGGAATAGAAACCATTGAATTTTGTATAGGTCTTATATCTAATACATGTTCATATCTTAGATTATGGGCTATTTCATTAGCTCATTCTCAATTAACAGAGGTACTCCACTCCATGACCATAGATGTAAAACCTTTAGTTTATGTTTTTACAATTCCAATTTATGTTTTATTTACAATGGCTGTTCTTATAGGACTAGAAGGTCTCTCTTCCTGTTTACATGCTCTTAGGTTAAACTGGATTGAATTTAACTCCAAGTTCTATTCTGGGAAAGGCTATCTCTTCAGGCCCTTAAGGTTTATGACAGAAGAGGAGGAAGAAGAAGAGAATGATCAATAAATTATGCTTTTAATTAAAAATGGCTATAAATAATTTTTAACGGAATGTTCATGGGATTCTCTCAGAAGGACCTCTCTTAAATTTTTATTTCAATCCCCCAGGAATGAGTGAGTTGGGTTTTAAAGTCTTAAAGAAGTTTCTAGGAGAGTTAGTAAGAGACGAAAAAGGTTTTGAAGAGAATGACATTAAAAATAAAGATGTTATAGAAGTAGAGAACCATAAATTTAAAAGAGATATGGAGATAAATTTTAAAACTGAGAAATCTAAAAAATATACTTTAGAGCAGATATTATTTTACATTTTAAACAGGAAGATGTCTTACACGACATATTTAAGAAAATGTACTGAGAACGGTGTATTACCTATAAGCTATGTTGATCAAAAATCAGTTTTAGAAGATTTACAATGTATAGATGAAAATGACAAATTAGAAAATGATAGTTTATTAGAATACAACCCTAAGATAGAATATTTTATAGACAATCCCATTAATAAATATTTGTCAAATAAAGATTATTCACATCTTTTGGATAGTTTAAACGAGGTAACTAATAAAAAGAGGAATTCTAAAGCCAGTACACTCAAATATTTTATTGTTGTACCTTCTTCTGTGTTCTCTACTGTTACTTTGTCAAATATTAAAGGTTTTCTATTGAAGTGTGAGTACAAAGAGAATAGTTTAGAAGAAAGTCTAGAGGTACCAGATAAGATTGAATTTACTAAAAATGGATACACCTTTGTTGTATGTAGTGATGTAGATGATTTTGGTGCTGATGAATGGAAGGATGTTATTTGTATATTTTTAGATGGTAGTAAATGGCAATTTAAAAACTGGAAAATTAAAAATTTGGTTGAATTATTTGAATGTACACCATCATTTTATGTTAGAAAATCCAATACTGATAACAACAGGTACTTAGAGGGATTTAATGTTAATGATATTGCCATTACCAACAATTTAGAAAGAAATGTGGAGGAGATATGGTGTTTGATTTTTAATGCCATTGAAAATAGGAATAGATGAGAGATCAATGAAAGCTGAACAATTCTCAAGATGTCTTTAAATTAAATGGATGTCTCTCATTATTAGAAGCTTTTTTAAACCACCGTCCTTGTGGTAGATCTTCCTTTCTCATTTCACTAATACTCATCAAAATCTACCCTTTCCAATCCTTTTAATGGACCTGTTGTATAGAACAATTTTGGTCTGAAATCCTCCTCCTCATTCATAACGGTACTTTTCTTGAATTTCCTAATTAAATTTTCTATTCCTTGTATGCTAGCATAGGTTAACCGTAAAATTTTATTACTACTAAATTTCTTCCATCCCTTGCCATTTACCTTATTGTAAAATGAGGGAATGATCTTACAATCCACAAAGTTAACAAAAGCATACCCTACATTGCACCTATTTTTAAAATCTATTCTTAAGTAAACAAAGTTGTAGGTAGCAAAATGATTTTCATTTAGGAGATCAATCAACATTCTCTGTGTGTACTTATTTGGTATGTTTTTTATCATACAAGTAGTTCTTCTATCTCTCCCACTTAAAATATTTTCTATATCAATCTCATAGTTGCTTTCTATTCTATTCTTATCATGTAAGACTCTATCCTCTCTACTATTTTCTACATTATTCCCTATTTTACTATCCTTCCTGTACTTATTTTCTATATAATAACTAAAAGTATCCTTAACTGTATTTTTAATATCAAAAAATTCAAAGTTTCTACTCGTATTATTCAAAGAACTCGTCTGGAATGCCGTATTTAAATGATTTTCCTTGTGAAAAGGATAACTTTCTCTTAAGCAATTTCTTCCCCTTATATTATCTAAAAATGGAAAGAGATTACTTATGGGCTGATTCTTTTCGGATCTCCGGTTACCTAACTCTTTGGATCTAATCTTGTCATCTTTATATAAATACTTTCCACTGGACTCAGTTTGTTCATTTTTATCAATTATCCTAAGATGTTCACTAAAAAAAGTACTTTCCCCATCAATATCACTCCTTTTATATTTTATATCTTCTTTTAACTTGTCTCTACAATATTTAGGTGAAAAATTGGAATTTTTAAGGGAGATAGGTGACCCCATAGATGGACTATAAATTATCTTCTCGCTCTCATATACAATTTTGTCCATAGAATATCTACCACTTATATCTTCTTCATCATAACCATCTCTGTTTTTCATTGTTCTATCCTTTAATATACTACTCCAATGATATTCTAAAAGAATGGCAAGTGTGTTTTCCTTAGATTTCATTTTAAATTTATGCAATTTTCATCATTTGGTTTCTTTATATATGTATTTTTATCTATGCATTCATGCATTTTCACTAATTTTAAATTTTATTTTTTCAGGTTATTTATCTTTAGAGTATATTTTTAGCTTTTAATCAGTTGAAATAAAGAAAATCTCGTTAAAATAACAATTTAAACAAATTTTATTTTGTTTCAACCCTTTTACACTGAATAATTCCAAAGTTTACCTGAAATGTAAAGAAATGGCTGCTAGAGTGTTGTATATAATGGCTCTATTCAATTTTTTAATTATATTTTAAGTTTTATCTTTCTTTTAATGGAGAGTACATCAAAGATCGCTTTAAAATTCGTGTTTTCAAGTTTGATCCACATCACCAAAGGGAGGAAGGCCTTAAAAATTAAAAATGAAAATTGGGAAGAAAAAACAACTGGAGAATGTAAAGAATGAAGTTGAGGCAAAATTGATAAGGAAGAAAAAGGAAATGTTAGATAAAATAAGAAAAGTATATTTAGATATAATAGAATCTGATAATTTAAATCTACCATTCATAGCCTTTAAACATGGACTTTCTAAGAAATATTTTGGTAATACGATCCTCATAAAAGATCCTAGAAGGAAGAATATAAGTGAGAGGCCTTCTATTTCATTGCAAGTAAATGATATATCGTTTATTTTAGAGGGCGATGAAGTATATGTTGAAGATCAAATAGGCAAAAACAAAATAAACTCTGAGTTTATCAGTGACATAACAAATGTTTTTAAAAAGCATGGAAAGAACATATACAGAAGGTGAATTAAAGGGTACAAACCAACTATGTAATATTCTAATTCTATAAATAAATAAAAGGTTTATTTAAACAAATCTTTCACACACAAGATTTAATTCCTTTTGTGTATCATATTTACTTCTAGAGCAGCTAAATTTTTTTGAATTTCATTAGAACATCAAATAAGTTATTTGACATCTCTCTAAGATCATTTAAGGTACCTAAAATCTTAGATAGTTTATTGCATTGTTTCTTGTTATAGAACCATATTCCATAACACTTGGTATCATAAAACGTTAGGAAATTATCATTATGGCACCATTCTACATTGTCCGTAAGGAAAATTTCAAAGTTTTTAAATCCCTTTCTATTAAATAAGACTAATTTGGTTGAAGGGAATGCATCTCTCTTGTAGATTATCATTGGACCCTCTACATCAGTACGTTCCCACTCATCCAAATATTCATATAATACACAATGTGATGACATAAATACTATTTCTTTATAATTTTTATCCATCCTTCTTAATACTCGTTCCAGTATTTCATTTCTATCACACATTCAATTCCAACTGTGTTTGTGTAGCTCTAAGGGTGTTCTATCTAAATCTTACAATGGGATAGATCCAAAGTCTACAATGGAAAAGAATGATAGACTCTATAAAAGACTCAAAAACAGTTTTAAGAGATTGAAGAATTTGTTGTAAAGTGATTAAAGGATAACATTTAATTATAATTTAATTTTCTATCATTTTACGGATCATAGAGGATATTTTTTGTGCTATATCACACAAACTTGATGTTCCATCGATAATAACACCGTTTTTATCTGAGATAATCAATCTCTTTAGATGAGAATATACCTCATCTAAAAACTCAGTCCTTTCATATCTCTCATTTCCGAATTTATTTCTTCTAGATACCTGCGATGGTGTTATATCTATAAAGACAACCAAATCTGGTATTGGTAACCCTTTATCCGGGAGTGAGCACCATTCCATATCAATTCCCTTAGCTGCTGTGTAAGCTATTCCAGAGTAGAAATATCTATCACATATTATCAATGAATCCTTTCTATTTTCTTCAATCCATTCTTTCATTTCCCATCTATTAGCAGAGAAGAGTAAATGAATTGCTTGTTTATTCATTTCTATCTCTGAGCTTAGATATTGATCTATTATTTTACCAGTATAGCTAGTTCTGTTTGGAAACGAAAGATTCTTAACACCAAATTCATTACTTAACATCTTTGCAAGTTCTTTAGAAAGAGATGTTTTACCACACTTGTCTATACCTTCCAAGACTATGAACTTTCCTTTCATTTTGAGGTTAAATTTTTTGAAAAATAAAAATAAAGAATCTATTTGATATCAAACATATCTAATAATTGATCTAACAATGATTTAAGTGTTTACAACTCAAATCGTTATAAAATAGGGCCGTCTCCCGAATTGAGGTAATAAGAGTAAAGATAGATCAAAAATAGACAACATAACTGTGAAAAGCGCAAAAAACATATACAACGGATTGGATCCTAAATAAATTTATTTTAACTGGATTGTGGATTCATCTTCATCTTTCCAGTCTCAAATAAACCACCTTCAAGTCTCCTTTTATATTTTTCCCTCTTTGCTGCCCTACCACGCTTTACACCGTGCCTCTCAGTTTTTTCCACCTTAGGTGTTTGATTTTTAACCTTTCCAGCTCTGTTTAGTGACACAACCTTTGCCTAGAAAATTATCAATTTCTCCTCTTAGTTTTACTTACCATTTCTCCCTTCCCTTCTCTTTTTTATTTTTAAAACTTTTACAGCTTTAGTGTTAAGGGAAGATACCACTAAAAATTTGCTACTCAATTTTCCACGGGATTATAACTCATTAGAATTGAGCTTTGCTTAAAATTGATAATGTAGTGATATTAACTTTAATTTTCATGGTATTACCCTGTGAATGTCGAAATTTGGCAATAAGAAAGGTAAGTGTTCTTTAAATGATAGAATTGTAACGGACAATCCATTGGACATATTAAATGGAAAGATTGAAGTGAGAAAAGAGAGTATCTGTGAAAGTAAAGAGAGTGAAGAGAAGTATAAAATAGATGAAAGTATCTTTTTCAATATTTTAAGTAAAAAATCAAAGAATGAACCACGTTCTAAGGATATTAAAAGATCATCAGATATAGGTGGAAATACCATTTATTCATATATAAGGATATTATCAAATGTTAAATTGGAGATTGAATCCATAAAATATTACAAATTTCCATTTGAATGTGGAGTAGAGAATAATGGAACGTTTCTCTTTAACAAAATCTATGAAGAATGGAAGATATCCTTTAAGAATGTTTTTTTAAACTTTAAAATTGAGAATAAAAGCTTTATTTTAAGGTATGAAGGTTGTGACTTGTTATTTGAGGAGAGAGAGATTCGTACTGGAAAGGGGATAAAAAGTAGACTTTTGAAAAATGATATTAAATTCAGAGAAATTGATGATAAAATAATAGTTAATGGTATTGATGTATCCCTAGTATTTGATTATATTATAAACCTTCCGCTAGATTCTAATTTTTCTCTTCCATTTGTTATTTCTAGATACGAATTTTGTAATTCTATTGTTTATACTTCTAGTCCTATAGAACTACAACCAGTGCAATGTAAAAATGAAGTTTTCTATTGTTATGTTATAGATAACCACTTTATAGGAGGAGATTATCAAAAGTATTCCAACCACAATGTGACTCTAAGGAAATAAAGTATCACACTGTTAACACATCCTCAGAGATATTCCCCTTATATTAAGAAAGACTTAAAAAGATAAGATTTATTGAAATATGAGATTGTACTCATCGCTCACTTTCACCATATTAAAGGTTTTTTAACAATCGTTATCTTTTTATCTTTCACAAAAGTTCTCATTCGCTTGTTTTTTCCTTTTGTAAGTCGTCCTTTTTACCCTCTGCCGTCTCCGACTCATTTCCTGGACGACTAGGATTACTATCAGTAGTAGTAGAAAAAGCATCACCCGGGAATTGTTCAACATTACCTTCCGAGGATTGTTCAACATCACCCTGGAGTTGTTCAACATTACCTTCAGGTGATGTTACTACTATTTTAGGCACAGAACCATATACGTCTCCAGATTCCTGAGACCCCATAACCCAAGATAAACACAAGAATACAAAAATATTCAATCCTTTCATCATTTTCATTGTGAATTACAAGGGGTCTCTTTTTTTATAGTTTTATTCCAATATAAAATTTTATTTAAGGTATATAAATTCCAATATAAATACATTCAATACCTTTTAGGTATTTAAATTTACTAAAATTTTATTTTAAATTATAAAATTTACAAGTTATGGTAAATACAATTTAAAATATTAAAAAAAGAAATATTTTCATTTTTTGTATATTTTATTCTTTCACCAATACAAATCAAAGTTTGAATTTTATTTTGTTCAAATTTTTAGGCGCCTTTTTTAAATGTACAATTTGATAATACCAACTTATAATGAAAGAGAGAATATAAAACCTCTATTACTATCTATAAAGAAGGTATTTGGAGAGTTGCATATGAAGTATAAAATAATAATAGTTGATGATAATAGTTTAGATGGTACTTGTGATGAAGTTATGAAGTTTGAAAGTATTGTAAGTTTAATGTTAGTAAGGAGAGAAAGGAAAATGGGATTAGGATCAGCTTATAAATGTGGACTGGAATACTGTACGGGTGAATATGTGATAATTATGGATGCAGATCTATCACACAACCCAGAGAACATAAGAACGTTTATAGAAACCCAAAAAAGGACACAATGTGATATCATTGTTGGTTCTAGATATCTAGGTGTAAAAGGAAGTGGGGTATACGGATGGAGTGTCTTTAGAAAAATTGTTAGTAGGGGAGCTAACAATTTAGCTATGCTTCTTCTAGGTATTACCATCTCAGATGTTACAGGGTCTTTTAGGATGTATAGGAGAGAGATCATTGCTAAACTAATATCTCAATGTAGATCCATTGGATATTCATACCAAATGGAAATACTCTTTTTGGCTCAGAGAAATCAATATACAATCTCGGAGTGTCCTATAATATTTGTAGATAGAAGATATGGCTCTTCTAAAATGAACTTTTCAGAAATATTTCGCTATTTTTTTATGGTTTTATATCTATTCGTAAAATATCACTGATACCGTTTCTTGCAGTGGCTCACTAAGAGGAGATGTTCAAAACGTAATGTAATAATTAAAGTTTGTTTATTTGTTGTTTGGCATATGGTTTTAAGGTAATAAGTTGAAATGAATTATAAAGCTAATTACAGAGTGTTACTATCTCATCTCAATTATTAACTTTATTTGTAAGGTACATCGAACTCCTCCAAGGTTTTTTTAAAAAAAGAAAATGAGAAGGGTTGGAGAATGTCAGTGTATGTATTCGGATCAAACATAATTTCACAGTTGGGATTGGGAGAGGATGTTTATGAAACTCATGTACCAATTAAAATAGAAATGTTTGATAATATACAAATATTAAAAATAAAATGTGGTGTAATTCATTCTTTGGTTCTCACAACTGATGGAAGAATATACTCATGGGGATGTAATGATGAAGGTGCATTGGGTAGAGATGGAAAGGAGGATATTCCAGAAGAGGTACAAATTGGGGAGAAAATAATTGATATCGGGTGTGGTGGCTCTATTTCAGTAGCTATCAGTGAGAAGGGGAATGTTTACTCGTGGGGTACCTTTAGAGATAAAAACGGGGTTCTAGGATTTGATATGAGAACAGAAATACAGAGATATCCTAAGAAGTTGAGACTTAGAGATATGGCAAGTGTATCTTGTTCACACAACCACGTGGTGCTTATTAGCAAAAAAGGTTCTTTGATAAGCTGTGGTGCAAGTTTGTATAATATCGTTAGGAGGAAGTCGGTTAGGTATAATAGAAAGGTTGAATTATTTCACAGGGTTACATTTAGAGCGACAAAAAGATCTAAATTTTACTTTAAAAAGGTTAAAAGTGGAAGCTACCATTTTATGGCAATAAACAGCAAAAATGAGATATTTGCATGGGGATCAAATGTTTTTGGCCAATTAGGAAATGGATCGCTAGAATCGAGGCCAGATAAAGTTTATGTAGAGCTGGAGGATATTGTGGATTGTGATGGTGGAGAAGGCCACACTCTTTTCTTAGCAAAAAATGGAGAGGTATATTCTGTAGGAAAGAATAATTATGGACAGTTAGGCTTAAAAGATAGGTTGGATAGACATACTCCACAAAAGATGGACTTAAAGAATGTTTCTAAGATTTCTTCATGCGGTAATTTTAATCTTTGTGTTATCAACAACCAGTTGTTTTCATGGGGTGCTAATTTTCACGGTGAATTGGGACATAAAGAAGAAAGCTTGAATTTTCCTAAAAAGATAGATTTTGATTTTGGAGATATTGTTGACATTTCTTGTGGTGATAATTTTGTTGTTATATTAACTAAATAAAACCACAATTAAATAGGCATAAAATCTTTGTTTATAAAATATAGATAGATTTATCTTGCCATTCTTCATCGACCATAAAACGGCCAATTACTGCACTTTTTAAACAGTGAACAAGCAAAATATTTATTTAAATTCCTTACAACTTTAACTCCATTACAAAAATACCACATTTATTGTTCTCTAATTTTAAGTTCCTCTTCTACCAATGAACCTATCAGGTCTTTTCATTACGCTTCTTTTAGCCATTTTTACATCATCTGGCAAAGTAACAATTATTGAATCATCCTTTCCAAACCCAAAATTATCAGCTATTACGATATCTCCATATTTTTTAATTTGATAGGAATATAGCTTACCATTTAATACATCTCTAAGATTCCAAGTTATAACGTAATGGCCTGTAGATGTAACAATGCTTTCTTCATTTAAATCGGTACTGAACTTAGCAGGAGTAAAATTAACACCCTCATTCATAAATGCCATGTGCTCTGGTTTCAATTGTAATTTTTTTGGAATGGGTTTACTCTTACCTATAGGTACTTTGTATCCCTTATCATTTTCAACCATAGTAAGCATTAGATAATTTTTACAGGTGCAAATTACATACTTCCCATTGGTAGTTACATCTATGCCCCTAATTTCATCTCCAAACCCAGGAAGAAGAGACTTAGCCCTTTTATCTATTTTATCATATAACCTCAAATCCCCTTTCCTACTAGCAATTGCTACGTCACCTCTTCCAGTAGACATTCCACAACTAAACTCATTGTTAGTCTTATAATTCTTGGACTCCCCCTCAACTATTTTTTCCTTGGTTCTCGGATCTATTCTAAATATTGAATTGTTAGACACACCTACCAGTGTAGAATTATTCTCTAATTTCTTACTATTAAAATAATCATTTATGTCTCTATTCATCTCCCATTCTTCAATTATCTTTCCTCTTTCTAGATCCATCTTATATAACTTATCTTTTTCATGATCATCTAATATTATCAGTGATTTACTCCCATCATGGGTTATCATTTTAGACATTCCTAAGCTCTCATTATCAAACTTTCTTATATCTTTAATATTAGTTTGGAATTTCAACTCTTTTTCCTCAGTTCTAAATACACCTATAGATGATCCTCTAGAAACAAAAGCCTTTCCATTATCCCCAACTGCCAACAAATTGTTCCTCTTTTCTCTAAGTTTATTATACTCCTTCTCCAAGTCTCTTCCTATCTCTTCAGAATTTCTTTTTTTTGATCCATAGAAACTAATCTGTTCTTCACTTATCTCACTTTCATATTCTTCTTCGCTTTCAAATATCCCAGAAACATGTTCTATTTCTTCTTTTTCCTCACTTTCATTGTAGTTTTCTAATTCCATTTTTTCAAAATATTCTTCTATTTCCCTGTTCTCACTTTTATTGACATTCTTGTAGGTACAGCTCACATATCTACTTAAGAATTCTAAAAAAGCAAGAGCATCTGGAAATACAACAGAGAAAGTGTGAAAAACATCATCCTTCTCTATAGACCAAACAAATGTGGAATTCTTCTGATCCATGTAAAATTGTGTGTTAGAACTTATTTCTTCAAAATGTATAATCTCAGCCTCATTCTCAATTCTCAAAAAGTACACATCATTGTCATTCACTATCCTAAGACACACATTTATTTCTATTATCTTGAATTCATTCATGTTTGTATCAAAGATAAAATAATTAACGTTATTTTTTGAAAATATAAAATTTGTCAGATTTACAAAAGGACTTAATTTTACATACAGAGGTTTTAAAACTTCTAATGGATTATCGCATATCACATAAAAAATGTATTCGTTGTCTAAATACACAAAATTTAGAGAAGATTCCTTCTCATTCAATGCCATTTTTTGGATGTCTTTAAGAGAGTATCTTCTGATACATTCATCCTTTTGTATCGTTAGAAACCCGTCTCCATGTCTCATTATTCCCTTTTCCACAATTCTCTTGTTATTTTTCCATAGATCTCCCTCTATTTTTCTTTCTCTTCCAATTGATAGCATTTTCTTTAATGCCTTGAACACCATCCTCTTATATCCAAGGGGTCTTAATGCCATTTAAAACATTCAAAAACCTAGGACGAGAGAAGAATAGCAATGGATGGTTTGACTATACTAAATATAAATATGATATTGAATTTATTAGGAAAGAAGGAATACAAGAATTATTTCCGTAATAACAGTGAAGAATAAAAAATAAACCTTTCTTTGTCTGTGAGCTACAGTTGTGGTAAGAATAAATCCTTTTAAACTTCTGCTAAGAAAAAAGAAAAAGGATACGTAAAGATAGACTTTCCAAACAATCCTAATGTATTTAACTCGAACCATTTGTATTAAAAGAATAATTACAAATTTATAACCAGAAAAACACAGAAAATCTACCATTCCAAGCTCCGGTATATCTAAAAAGTAACCAAAAAGCTTTACCAGGCAAACAAAGAGAATCTCCAAGGAGATTGACCTACTAAACACCATTCCAAGTTTCTCTGGAAGAAAATTCTTCTTTACACCGAGAGACACTCCTATAAAAAGGATATATGTTATAAATGCCATTATAGGGATATAAAGATCTGGACTACTTATCTTTATCACGTCTTGGGACATCATTTCTGTATAGTGTTGGCCACCCCATTCTTTATTTGTAAAGGGGAAGAGAATTACAAAAAGCTTTTTCAATACATAAGAATTATCTATGTTAAAATAAGGTCTTAACTTTCTAAAATTTACCTTTTTCATTCCTTTATTCATATATTCCCTCCCAGCATCTACCATACCTCTTCGAAATTCCATGTCCATCAGGGGAGAATTTTCTAAACAAAAAAATTCACTTTTTGGTGCATAAGCATAAAAGGTATTCATGGTATTCTCAATTTAGGGGAGGAAAAACGAGATCTGTAATTGAACAAAGGAAAGAGTTGTGCGTGTAAAAGCAGACGATAATTTTAAATAATATAAAAAGATATTGAAATATATGGTATTTTAAAGCCCCGGTATGACTAGAAAAACTCTTGGTGGATCAAAAAAGTATTCCTTTGAACCAAAAATACCGGTGAATGACGATATACCAGAAGTTATAGAGAAGCATGACAAAGAATTACAAAAGATAAACAAAACAAGAAATGAGAAAAGGAATCTCGAAAATGGTAAAGGAAAGTGTATAGAGAGTATATCAGCATTACATAAGGAAGAGAAGCTAAAGGATAAAATATATTTTAGCATTGATAAAAGCGATGAAAGAATTGTTATTGACTCCTTACACGACCGTGATGCTGAAATTGAGAAATGTAACTTCAACGATGATATTCTTTATTGCTTTAGTGGAATTGAAATGGTCGATAGTAAGTTGTGTGTTTATGAGGATGGATCTTGTAGGTTGAAGGTTGGAGAAAATATGCTTCCAATGAAGAAAATTGATATAAGTGAGCTCCTAGCTATGGAAGAAAATACAAATATTCAGGAGATAGGCAGAATAGCTACAAACTATATTATATATGATAATAAGGAATTTTAATGAGTAACTTTTTAGTTAGTTGTATCAAGGAGAGGGGTAACATTGTGTCTAATAACATAAATAAATCACCTACTTAAAATATCGAACAAAATCTTTAAAGCAGTACGAGATTACCTTCTACAAGGTTAAAAATTCGTAAGTGAGAAATCCAATGAATTGTTATATATAATGATAATCATTCATATCTGACAAATCCTTCACTATCGACTATTCTTTTTTTCTTTCTATTTCTATCTTCTGTTCTTTCATATTCCTCCATAACTTTACACATTTCCTTTTCTAACTCATTTACGCTCTTAAATTTCAACTCTTCTATGGCTGATATCAAAGGATCATCAAAAAATGAAAGAGAATCATTCAATTCATTAAATTCTACAACATAAACCCATAGATTCATATATTCCTTTATAGATAGGATTGACTTACATTTAGATATATTTATTTTTATTTTAAATGGTAAACTAAAAGATATTATATTCTCCTTTCTCTCAATATTTGTCTCTATTTCATTGAATTCGGATTTATCTCCTATTTTGAATGGAAATTCTATCTTTAAAATCTTTTTCATCCTTAAAAAGAAGGGATAGAAAAAGTAAAGCAAAAAGAATGTCAGTTTGTAATCAAATTAACTCCCTTTGGTGCATCTTTTTATATTTATCTATCTTATTAAAACTCTTCTCAAAATGAAGCTCAGATATAAAAGGTCTATCTTTAGTAAAATTATCTTCTCTTAATGCTAAAATGCTTGCCTCTCTAATCATTTCATGTAGATCAGCTCCACTCCAATTATTAAAATCAAATTTTAAAAAATTTGAATTCTCGATTTCTACACTTCTAAGACATTTTTTTAAAATTTCTATTTTTTCAGTGGGACTGGGAAATGGTACCTCAATGATTTTATCAAATCTTCCAGGCCTAAGTAGTGCTTTATCTATTGAATCAAGTCGATTTGTAGCACCTATAATATGAACCTCTCCTCTCTTTTCAAATCCATCCAAAAGCGTTAGCATTTGATTTACAATCCTATTACTAAACTCATATCCACCTCTACTACCGCAAATTGAGTCTAACTCATCAAAAAAAATTACACTAGGTTGTAATTGTTTCGCTCTATCAAACACTTTCCTCATCTCTCTTTCAGAATCCCCCACATATTTACTTACCAACTCTGGTCCCTTAATGCTAATGAAATTAAAATGTCCCATATTTGATATCGCTTTAGCGAGTAGAGTCTTACCACATCCTGGAGGACCATAAAGTAAAATTCCAGAAGATTTCCTAATTCCCAAGTTTTGGTAATGGCTAGGAAATCTTGAAGGTAGAATTATGCTGTTCTCTAGTTCTTCTTTAACACTTTTTAAGGCTGCAATATCTTCAAATGTTATCTTTTCAATATCAAAATTATTCTTCATTTCAGAAAGTGCTTCATTTACATCTTTTTGTGTTAAAATTAGTTTTGTGCTTTCTTTAACACTTCTATTTATACTTTTACTAACACTATTTCTTACAAGAAGAGACAACTTGGATGGAAGAAATCCTGGTGTATTACTTCCTATTTCAGAGATATTTATATCGCTGCACTTCGTTTCAGAAAACATAAATTCTAGCATCTCTATTCTTTCTACTTCTACTGGAGTTCTAATCAAGATATCTGAATCAAACCTTCCAAATGTCTTTAATCTTTCTTCTACCATTGAAATAGATCTAACCATGCCGACAATTAAAACATTTCTATCTAAACTATCCATGGATTCACAAAGTTGGTTTAATATCCTAGAATCATTTTGTGTTCCATCCTTACTATCTATATGTAGCAAATCCAATTCTTCAATAAATCCAATACAGGGTGAGATAAGCTCAATTCTTCTAAATCCCTCTCTTATTTCTTTTTCATTTTCTAAACTTATCCGAATTAAAGGTAAATTATATTCCCTACAAAATGATTTTAAAATAAAAGATTTTCCGCATCCACTCATTCCATGAAGTATTACCCCTTTTGGTGGTTTAACTTTCATTTCTTGATACCTTTTGAACTCAAATATTGGAAGATATAATAATTCGTAAATTTTTGGAGACAAATAATCTATTCCTCTTATTTTAGATATTTCAAAATGATTTTCACATACCTTAGTGCTTATTTTTAATCTCTCTACTAACATTCTATCTCTTAATCTATCCTCTACCTGCTGTTTATGCATAACTGAATGTTTAAAGGGCCTCACGAACGTAAAAGTGATTTGTATAGTGCTAAAAGTCCAAAATATGGAATAAACTATTAAAATAATAAATATACAAGTTTTATTTGAAATTATCCCGTCATAATTCCTTCTTTTCTCCTTTAGATGGTATGGTTATATCCACTTTATGTGTCCCATTTTCTCTAATAAAGGATACGATCTCTTCTAGAGATCTATCCTTCTTATTATATTCTACCATTACATTACTCTCTGCTCTGAATAGGAAAATTGTCGGAAATCCCTTTATTTCAAATTCTGGCATGTCATTCTCAGACATATCAACGGTACCCACTACAACTTTACTCGATGAGTTTTTTGAAATTAATTCACCCACTTTTTCAAGTACAGGTTTCAATTCAACGCAAAATCTACAATGAGGAGAGTGGAAAATAATAAGAGAGTCCCTCTGTGCATCGTAGATGTATTTTTGATGATTATCTCTTACTACGATTTTAACGTTCCTTTTTTCATTGTCCTTTGGTTCTTTGCCTGTTATGTAGAAAGGAGACAGATCACCTTTTAAGAATTTTAAAATGAAATCTTTCAGAGTCGAGGGTGTTACAGATACATCGCGATATTTTCTTCTGTTTTTTATCATAATTGCTGCTGGGAGATCCTTTTCTGTAATGCCAAATTGATTTAAATTTGCTTTATCTTTCTTGTATGGAATTACTCCTATTTTAGCTTCACTTCTCAATCCTTTACCAACCTCTTTAAAATCTGCGATTGCTTCCTTAACCTTATCTTCAGAAACAAAGAGATAAAAAACAGGTAAGAGTGATCCTTCATAATATTTCAGGTTTTCGGTACTCACATCTCCCAATATAGGAGTAAGTATACTACAAAGAAGAGAGTTATAATCTAACCCTAATTTCAACCTGTAATCTACCTGATCCCCTCTGTTATAACCATATACACCAGGAAATGGAACATCTAAAGAATCAGCTAGACTTTTATCAGTGGAAATAAAGAGCAATAGATTTTCATATTTCATATTTACAGGTTTATCTAAACACTCTCCATTTACAAATAAAATAGCGAAGGATTTCCTTCCCTCTCTCAAGTCATCTTCATCAATTTGTTTTTTATTTTTCAAGTATTTTATAACTTCTGAGATATCCTTTGGTGGACTAGGACGAGAGTTAAACAAACTAATTATATTAGTTATTACATCTTCGTTTCCCTTTTTTAACACAACACTTCTATCCCCATGTTCTATACAAATACTATCGTCCTTGCATTTCTCGGTGTTC